>NC_034179.2:58613382-58863382 GCF_002021735.2 Oncorhynchus kisutch | reverse complement strand
CGGAAACTCCATTTAGTATGATATGTTATGTTTCGGAAGGTATGTATTAACTTGTGGAGGTTCATAACCCATTTTGGATGATACGTTACGAATTACAATTCGTATTATATGTTACAAATTTGCTAAACATGCAATATGTTATGAATATCCAAAATGAACAATATGTTCCGAATTCGCAAAAAACGTAATGTTACGAATTTGAGCAAGATAGCTAGGTGGCTAACATTAGCTGGCTGGCTAACGTTAGCTAGGCTAGACTATAGGGTTAAGGTTAAGTTTAGAAATTAGATTAAACTGTCAAGGTTAGCGGAAGGGTTAGCTAAAAGAGTTACGGTTAGAGTTGGGGAAAGGGTTAACTAACATGCTAAGTAGTTTCAAAGTAGCTAAAAAGTGGTAAGCAGTTGAAAAGTTGCTTAGGTAGCTAAAATGCTAAAGTTCTCCATGATGAGATTCGAACTCGCAACCTTTGTGTTGCTAGATGTTCACATTATACATGCAGACCGTACTTGCTAAAAAGTCACAGAAACCTAAACCAACAACCACATAAACCAAAATGGAATACATTGTAAACGCAAGTCCAATGAGAAAAAAACAAAGCTAGCTAGATAGCATTGATTTGTTTTTGCAGAGATATTTTTGGGGAGCATCTGATGACCTAACGTGGTGAGTGATGAACATGAATTTCTCAGGTCCCTAGTGTTGCAGTCATGATACAATATGCTGTCAAATCTTCCCATGTTTCTAGTTTGACCAACTGATATTTTTACATTTGGTTGTCATATTGGCAGGTTTGCTAGCAACAAACTATTTAGCTAGCTTCTAACCTAGTTTTTGATATGCAATGCTATCTCCTCGTATTGAACAGAGTCAAGTGTCCTGACGAGAAGGAAAACTTTTCTAGCTATGCCAGGCATTAAATTGGGCATTATCAGCTCATCAGTTCAGCGCTCCAGCAGGTATATCTTTCTGGTCACCCCCAAAACCAATTCTTCCATTGAACTCGTCTGCGTTGGCCATTATTTCCAAGGTAATGTACATGTAATGTAATGTAGGGGTTCATCCCATATACAAAGCCTTCAGAAAGTTTTTTCCCACATTTTGTTGCGTTACAGACTGAATTTAAAATGGATTCAACTGAGATATTTTGTTACTGGCCTACACAAAATACCCCATAATGTCAAAGTGCAATATTGTTTTTCAAAATGTTTACAAATTAATAAAAAATAAAAAGCTAAAATGTCTTGAGTCAATAAGTATTCAACCCCTCTGTTATGGCAAGCCTACATAAATTCAGGAGTAAAAATTTGCTTAACAAGTCGCATAAGGTGCATGGACTCCCTCTGTGTGCAACACTAGTGTTTAACGTGATTTTTGAATGACTACCTCATCTCTGTACCCCACACATACAGATAATTGTAAGGTCCCTCAGTCAAGCAGTGAATTTCAAACACAGATTCAACCACAAAGACCAGGGAGGTTTTCCAATGCCTCGCCGCAAAGGGCACCTATTGGTAGATTGGTAACAAATAAAAACAAAAAAAGCTGACATTGAATATCCCTTTGAGTATGGTGAAGTTATTAATTACACTTTGGATGGTGTATCAACTGTCACGGCTCCTCCTCTGCATTGCAGGGGCGGTTCCTCCTGCAGGCAGAGAAGGGTCGTTAGTGATTGGAGTCACCTGGGATCAGAGTATTTAAACTGTCACTAATCTCTCTCTCTTTACCCCTCTCCGCTCCTCCAGGTATGAACCTGCTTTGTTTGTTCTTTTGTAGCTTTGCATAGTTTTCACTCAGTCATACACACACACACAGATTCACGCATCCATGCACTTTACATACACCTTACATTATGATACTTCCACACCTCATTCCTTTTTCTTTGTTTAAATTTAATAGTTTTGTTTACAATAAAGAACATTTTATAATTGGCCTATACCTGTTGTTCGCGTCCCCTCATTTTTGCCACAGGCTATGAGCTGGCCTGTGACACAACACATCCAGTCACTACAGAGATACAGGTGTCCTTCTTAACTCAGTTGCAGGAGTGGAATGAAACCGCTCAGGGATTTCACCATGAGGCCAATGGTGACTTTAAAACAGTTACAGAGTTTAATGGCTGTGGTAGGAGAAAACTGAGGATGGATCAACAACATTGTAGTTACTACACAATTACTGACCTAATCAACAGAGTGAAAAGAAGGAAGCCTGTATAGAATACAAATATTTCCTGTTTGCAACAAGGCGCTAAAGTAATATTGCAAACAATGTGGCAAAGCAATTCACTTTTTGTCCTGAATAAAAAGTGTTATGTTTGGGGCAAATCCAGAACAACACAGTACTGAGTACCACTCTCCATATTATCAAGCACAGTAGTGGCTGCATCATGTTATGGGTATGCTTTTAACATTAAGGACTGGGGAGTTTTTCAGGATAAAAAATAAAAGGAATGGAGCTAAGCACAGGCAAAATCCTAGAGGAAGACCTGGTTCAGTCTGCTTTCCACCAGACACCGGTAGATTAATTCACTTTTCAGCAAGGCAATAACCTAAAACACAAGAAGACAGTGAATGTTCATGAGTGGCTGAGTTAACGTTTTGACTTAAATCTACTTGAAAATCTATGGCAAGACCTGAAAATGGTTGTCTAGCAATGCTCAACAACCAATTTGACAGAGCTTGAATAATATTGAAAGTAATAGTGGGCAAAGGTTGCACAATCCAGGTGTTTAAAGCTCTTAGAGACTTACCCAGAAAGACTCATAGCTGTAATCGCTGTCAAATGCACTTCTAAAAAGTATTGACTCGGGAGTGTGACTACTTTTGTCAATTAGATATTTCTGTATTTAATTTTCAATAAATTTGCTAAAATGTATAAAAACATGTTTTCACTTTGTCATTATGGGATAGTGTGTAGATGAGTAAGATTTCTTTTTCGATTTAATCTATTTTGAATCCCGGCTGTAAACACAACAAAATGTGGAACAAGTCAAGGGGTACGAATACTTTCGGAAGGCACTGTAAAATCTTTGTTTCAATGCAAATTACATTAAATTATTGATTCACAATAATTCAAGGAGATAGTAGTAGTAGATACACCTACGGCATACAACATGCCCATTGCTCCCGCAGATCAGAGGATTTATGGGCATTGTTGTATGCCCAAACTATGTTTGGCAGGGTGAAAATCATTTAGCAGAGCACAATATCTGTGGATATGTGAGCAATGCTGCAAGTGTGAGCAGTGCCTTCACAAAATATCTATTAAATCTTCAAAAACACATGGCTATTCATGTTTAATACATGATAAAGAAATAAACTTCCCTTTTTCAGGACCCTGTCTTTCAAAGATAATTCACAGATCTTCATTGTAAAGGGTTTAAACACTGTTTCCTATGCTGGTTCAATGAACCATAGACAATTAATGAACATGCACCTGTGGAACGGTCATTAAGACACTAACAGCTTACAGACGGTACGCAATTAAGGTCACAGTTATGAAAACTTAGGACACTAAAGATCCCTTTCTACTGACTCTGAAAAACACCAAAGAAAGATGCCCAGGGTCCCTGCTCATCTGTGTGATCGTGCCTTAGGCATTCTGCAAGGAGGCATGAGGACTGAAGATGTGGCCAAGGAAATCATTTGCAATGTCCGTACTATTGAGATGCCTAAAACAGCGCAGGATGGACAGCTGATCATCCTCGCAGTGGCAGACCACGTGTAACAACACCTGCACAGGATCGGTACATCCGAACACCACACCTGTGGGACAGGTACAGGATGGCAACAACTGCCCGAGTTACACCAGGAATAAACAATCCCTCCATCAGTGCTCAGACTGTCTGCAATAGGCTGAGAGAGGCTGGACTGAGGGCTTGTAGGCCTGTTGTAAGGCAGATCCTCACCATACATCACCTGCAACAATGTCGCCTATGGGCACAAACCCGAAAACAGAACTGGCAAATCTGGTGCAGTCCATGAGGAGGAGATGCACTGCAGTACTTAATGCAGCAGTTGACAGTGAGAGGACGTATCTTTTTATTCTGAGTTTAGCTATGAACATTAATAGTGCTCTTGTTCTACTGTCATGCAAAGGCAGAATGTGTCATGCCCTGACCATAGAGAGCCTTTTTATTCTCTATTTTGGTTAGGTCGGGGTGTGACTAGGGTGGGTGATCTAGTGCATGTATTTCTATGTTGGCCTGGTATGGTTCCCAATCAGAGGCAGCTGTTTATCATTGTCTCTGATTGGGGATCATATTTAGGCAGCCATTTCCCCACTTGTTTCTGTGTAGTTGCCTGTGGGCACTGCTTGAGCTTCACATTTCATTTGCTGTTTATTGTTTTTTGTGAGTTTCCTTTATTAAACATGTGGAACCCAAATCACGCTGCACGTTGGTCTGAGTATATTTCCTGTTTGTATGACGAACTTGACAGAAGATACCACCACCACAGGACCAAGCAGCGTGCCCGGGAGGAGAAGACATCCTGGACTTGGGAGGAAATTATGGCTGGAGACGAAAGCCTTCCGTGGAGGCAGACACAGGGAGAGAAGGGAGGACAGTGACGACGCCTGGGTTCGCGGCCACAGTGTATGCCCAAAAGACAGGGGGGGGCACACAGGGTGGTCGGCGGAGCCGAGGAATGAGCCAGAGACCGTCAGGGAGTGGAAGGAGGAACTCGACGAAAGATTCCGGAGAGAGGTGGAGGGCTGCAGCACGGGCGTGCTGAGGAGCGTGACACCAGTCCGGTGTCAACTGCACCAGTTTCACGCATCTGTCCTCCAGTGCGCCTCCCCAATCCAGTACGTCCTGTGTCTCCTCCACGCACTCACCCTGAAGTGGGTGTCACCGTTCCGGTACAATTTGTGCCAGTTCTGCGCACCAGGTCTCCAGAGCGCCTCTACAGACCAGTAAGTCCTGTGCTAGCTCCCCGCACTCACCGTGCGGAGTTTGTCATCGTTCCGGCACCATCTGTGCTGGTTATATGCACCAGGTCTCCAGTGCGCCTCCACAGCCCAGTACGTCAATGTGCTAGCTCCCCGCATTCACCGTGCGGAGAGTGTCATCGTTCCGGCACTATCTGTGCCAGCTCTACGCACCAGGTCTCCAGTGCGCCTCCACAGCCCAGTACGTCCTGTGCCTCCTCCTCGCACTCTCCCTGAAGTGCTTCTCCCCAGTCCGGTACGTCCTGTGCCTCCTCCTCACACTCTCCCTGAAGTGCGTGTCCCCAGTCCGGTACGTCCTGTGCCTGCTCCTCGCACTCTCCCTCAAGTGCGCCTTCCCAGTCAGGTACGTCCTCACCCTGAAGTGCGTGTCACCAGTCCGGTTCTCTGCGCTGATGCCCAGTCCAGGCACGGCGTCCAGTCCCGCTCCATGGCAGGAGCCTTCCTCTGTGCCGATGTCCAGTCCAGGCACGGCGTCCATTCGCGCTCCATGGCAGGAGTCTTCCTCTGCGCCGGTTACCTGTCCAGGCACGGCGGTCAACTCAGCTCCATAGCCGGAGCCTTCTTAGGCGCCGGTGCCCAGTCTGGGTGCGGCGTACAACCCAGCCACATGGCTGGGGCCCTCCTCTGCGCCGATGCCCAGTCTGGGCACGGCGTTCTACCGGCTCCATGGCCGGACCCGTGGTCTGGGCAGGGGCAAAGTCCTGCACCAGAGCCGCCACCGATGCTGGTGAATCCATGAGCGGAGTGGGTACTTCGCCCCACACCGGAGCCGCCACCGACACTAGACGCCCACCCGGACCCTCCCTTATAGAGTCAGGTCTAGTGCATTTATTTCTATGTTGGCCTGGTATGGTTCCCAATCAGAGGCAGCTGTTTATAGTTGCCTCTGATTGGGGATCATATTTAGGCAGCCATTTCCCCACTGGTTTTTATGGGATCTTGTTTCTGTGTAGTTGCCTGTGAACACTGCTTGAGCGTAACGTTTCGTTTGCTGTTTCTTGTTTTTTGTGAGTTTCCTTTATTAAACATGTGGAACCCAAATCACGCTGTTGGTCTAAGTATATTTCCAGTTCGTACGACGATCGTGACAGAATTAAATTGCTGACCTCCTTGTACTACAGCACAAACAGACTTCACTCCCTGTTAGGGAGATACATACAGTTGAAGTCGGAAGTTTACATGCACCTTATCCAAATACATTTAAACATCATAATTCCTGACATTCAATCCAAGTAATAATTCCCTGTCAGTTAGGATCACCACTTTATTTTAAGAATGTGAAATGTCAGAATAATAGTAGAGAGAATTATTTATTTCAGCTTTTATTTATTTCATCACATTCTCAGTGGGTCAGAAGTTTACATATATTCAATTAGTATTTGGTAGCGTTGCCTTTCAATTGTTTAACTTGGGTCAAACGTTTCGGGTGGCCTTCCACAAGCTTCCCACAATAAGTTGGGTGAATTTTTGCCCATTCCTCCTGACAGAGCTGGTGTAACTGAGTCTGGTTTGTAGGCCTCCTTGCTCGTACACACTTTTTTAGTTCTGCCCACAAACTTTCTATAGGATTGAGGTCAGGTCAGACTTTGTTGTCCTTAAGCCATTTTGCCACAACTTTGGAAGTATGCTTGGGGTTATTGTGCATTTGGAAGACCCATTTGCGGCCGAGCTTTAACTTCCTGACTGATGTCTTGAGATGTTGCTTCAATATATCCACATAATTGTCCTACCTCATGATGCCATCTATTTTGTGAAGTGCACCAGTCTCTCCTGCAGCAAAGGACCCCCACAACATGATGCTGCCACCCCCGTGCTTCACGGTTGGGATGGTGTTCTTTGGCTTGCAATCCTCCCCCTTTTTCCTACAAACATAACGATGGTCGTTATGGCCAAACAGTTCTATTGTTGTTTCATCAGACCAGAGGACATTTCTCCAAAAAGTACGATCTTTGTCCCCATGTTCAGTTGCAAACCGAGTTTTTCATGGCGGTTTTGAACAGTGGCTTCTTCCTTGCTGAGCGGCCTTTTAGGTTATGTCGATATAGGACTCGTTTTACTGTGGATATAGATACTTTTGTACCTGTTTCCTCCAGCATCTTCACAAGGTCCTTTGCTGTTGTTCTGGGATTGATTTGCACTTTTCGCACCAAAGTACATTCATCTCTAGGAGACAGAACGCATCTCCTTCCTGAGAGGTATTATGGCTGCGTGGTCCCATGGTGTTTATACTTGCGTACTATTGTTTGTACAGATGAACGTGGTACCTTCAGGCGTTTGGAAATTGGATGAACCAGACTTGTGCAGGTCTACAATTTCTTTCTGAGGTCTTGGCTGACTACTTTTGATTTTATGTCAAGCAAAGAGGCACTGAGTTTGGAGGTAGGCCTTGAAATACATCCACAGGTACACCTCCAATTGACTCAAAGGATGTCAATTAGCCTACCAGAAGCTTCTAAAGTCATTCCAAGCTGTTTAAAGGCACAGTCGACTTAGTGTATGTAAACTTCTGACCCACTGGAATTGTGATACAGTGAATTATACGTGAAATAATCTGTCTGTAAACAATTGCTGGAAAAATTACTTGTGTCATGCACAAAGTAGATGTTCTAACCGACTTGCCAAAACTATAGTTTGTTAACAAGTGGTTAAAAGTGGTTGAAAAACGAGTTTTAAGGACTCCAACCTAAGTGTATGTAAACTTCTGACTTCAAGTGTATATAAAACAACGTAAGATTCAAGACTTTGTGCTTTTCAGCTAAAATGATTATGTCGAATTCTTGCCACCAACGAAATGTTGAATATTTGGGGCATAAAATCATCGAAGCTCTGCAGATTTTGTTGTGAGGATACAGAATCATTAGACCATTTATTTTGGTATTGCCCTCATTGTAGCCTGTTTCTGGTCAGTCAATTACTAATATACTAATACTCTTAGTAAAAGGATTTATTTTCAACTTGCGATCTGTGGATTCTATTCGATTAGATAGATTGAAATTGTACGTTAAACATCACAGCATAGTTGAAAGATATATGTTGTGTAGAAATCTGAAGAGAGTGGCCTGCAGAGATAGGTGGGAATGGAATTAATTCTATTTTTAATTTTTGGGGGAGGGTTTTCGAATGGTTGAGGGACAGCTATTGGGGAACTGTGTGGAGGGTTCGGGTTCACGTTTTTGGCCTGATGGGAGATCTCTCAACGTGCCCTTGAGCAGGGCATTGACCCTGGATGCGTCTGTGTGTCGCTCTGAATGGGAATCTGTTGTATGACTGGTATGGTGTAGTTGTTGAGCGGCTTCACTGCAAGTATATTTGATATTCAATCAAATAAATACAATTTAAAAAAAATAAAAAACATGATTCACATGTCTCTCTCATAGAAAAGACCGGACCTAATGGGAACCATGCCCATTGGTCCTGCATTTTTCCTCTTAGTTCAAGTCCTTCCATCAGTTACCCTGAATACAGACTGAGCTATAGAGAGTTGTGATATCTTGAGGGGGATTTAATTAAATTGCTCGAACGGCGATACTCCCGTTGAATGTAGCGGGAGGGACCCGTTGTGTCTAGGCTAATAATATACCATAACGGCCCATGTAATTTCAATAAAAAAATATGCAAATGGTCCATGTGATGACATTGTATCAACAAGGAAGACCTATTAGGTTTGCAAAATGTCATACACGTTTTTTTCCCCACCCACTTTTAGCCAAAATGGCTGGAAGTTTTGTTGATTTCACATAGAATTCCCGTTAGTTAACAGCTCAATCAAACAGTCTTGTTATTGAACTCACGTCTGTGCACAGTGGGGGTTGTTGGCAACACATCCAATCTAACGGCCTTTGACGCTTCAGTAGATCCTTCCTTGAGCCATCGCACTTTTCCCTTTTGTCGGTCTTATCTCCCCTCATCAAGACATGAGGTGGACAGCTGGGCACAGGCTGGAGGGGGCAAGGACCCACCTTTCTTCAGAGGCTAACCTGTGCCATTCAAACAGAGTGGTGTTGTTCAGGCTATAGCTGAAGTGTCACATTTCCAGGGAGACACTTTATCACCTGGGACACAATAACTGGCGGAGGTGTTTCTGCAGACACGATGTGGTACTGTGTGGCCGTGACACATTATATGGTCTGGTCCACTACTGTTGTTCGGCGAACACCTGTCCCTGTCCCTGCTCTAGGTTGTGTGTAATAGCAGCCTTGCTTCCCACAGAGTGCAAAGGGAGGGAAATGTAGACCAATGAGGACAAAGGATGAACGGACGTCCCCTTATGTCATTCATTCATGCTCAACAGGTGTGTTCATGCAGTAAAAACTGAATTCTGAGGCGGTACTTACAGAAAGCACAATGCCCCGGCCTTCACAAGATTCAATGGCCTCAATTTTGCTCATCCAGGGTGCGTGTTGGAGACTTGGGAAGTCTGTAAGACAATAGATTGGAAGTTTTTCCGAAACAGACACATTATGTAATGAATGATCACCGGTTCAAATCAGATCCCTATTGAAAATCAGTCACACTAGTACATTGTAAAGTTGACCTTGTTCAGGGAAAAGTTACTTTGTCCAATTTTGGCTGGCTGGAGACAGGTTCGAGACCTGAAACAGTACTGCAACAGTCATAGAGTTGACGAATATCCGATTGTGACCCTCAGATAAGCTGCCCTATTTTGCTCTACTGATTAATTTTACAAAGAAAAAGGGGAAAAGAATGTTGTTGTTTGATGTACCCCATGAAAAAAGGCATGTTTGCTCAAAGCTGTTTTGTCAAAGCTTCTAAGAAAACTGTGCAAAAGTGTGATGAATTATTCAGCAGGGGCTATCGGTTTACTTTAGGTCGATTTCTATGTTACCATGGTAGAAATACATGCATTATTTACTGGTCCTGTATCTCCAAGAGTGAGGCAGTTTAGGACTGACAGTCTTTTTTAGAACTCTTCAAACTCTGACGATTACTCTCTAGTAATCCATGAGGAAAAAATACTTTGTCTAGTCTAGGCGGTTATGTTAAGTTTTGAATGAAAATAAGAAGGGGACTGCAAAGCACCTTTCTGGACTATGTAATCTACCACTGGGTTTTCCAAAGGAGTGGACAATGTTGACACCGCCGGGCGAAGAGAAACCCCAGAAGCGGGTGAGGTTCCGCGTGGCTTCGGGGAACAGTGGTCGGGTGCTGAAGGAGATTTTTAAAGATAGGGGGCCGTCTGACTCGTTGGATTCAGATTGTACCAGTAGTTCGGATGCGGACCGGGCCAGTACGCCTTCCACAAGTGGAGATGCTATCGGACATGCTTTTCTACATGGGTTTCTAGGCTCCGAGTTGGATGATAGCGAGAGCGAGCGGGATGATTTGCTCATGTATGCTGGGGCCTCAAAGGACAGAGCACCAATTAGCCACAAGCGTGTCAACATCCTCAGCAAAAATGGGACTGTAAGGGGGGTCAAGCACAAAGTCAGTGCAAGTCAGGTCTTATTTGAAAACCTCCCTAATGCATGTGGGGTAAGTGATCTAGGTCACTTCAAGTATGATGAATATGTATTGTACCTTTTCAGTGTTATCATAGTTCTCATAGTTTTTAAAGGTGTTTGAAGCTGGTGGACCAAAACAAAAATGACTTTAGGTTTTGGTCCACCAGCTTCAAACAGCTGTAAAAACAATATTTTGATGGTACAATCATTCTCTACACTATACAGTGCTTGTTTTCTCACATGAAGTGAAATTTGTAGTATTTTTGTGTAGTATTTTAGCAATCCACTAGATATTCCACTAGATAACACAGCCACAAAGTCTGAACAGCTTTCACAGTTTGACAACATTGATAAAATTAAGATCCTACATCTGTATGGTCACCTAGAGCTCCATTAGGTGGTAATGGAATGAGGCCTGTGAAAGGAGTAAATGGAGAATAGATAGTGCTGACAGCCAGGCGTAGAGAGGGATTACCTCCATGCTTACTCAGAGGTGTAGTCGATACACAACACTGCAGGACTTGGTGTACTGTACACTGTAAAAAACATTCTAGTTGTTTAAACTAATTATTATTATTTACTAAACTTTTCAGTCTAAATGTTACCTGAACTTAACTCTTAATTGGCCCAAACTTAGCTCCAACTTGAGAAGAAATTTGCTAAAATGTTGTCAACTTAAAATGTTGTGTTTGCTCAACTTGTCTTATATTTTCATTCAACTAGAAATTATTATTTGGGCATCTTAATTAAAAAAGCCTGTGGAATTAGTTACACACATACAATGTTTTCAATTGACATATTTGACAGACATTGACATGCGTGATTACATTGTGCATGTTCATTTATACAGCCATTGTTTTTTGGCATTTCCTCACCTCGCCTGGGATTTGAAGTCCCAATCTCTTGGTTCACGACATTCTGATCTTCCTGCTACTCAATCGTGTCTGTGTCATGACCGATTTGACCTGTAATGCAACACTTTGCACTTGTCGTGGAAATTTCCTCTATTTACCAAATCATGAGAGCAAACCACACACAAGTCAGAGTTAGTTATCACAAAGTCCATCTTTAATTATATGAGCTCTATCACAACCCTGTGACTCTCAGATCAATTCAGTGTCTATCAATGAATTCTCTGAGAGTCCCTCACACATTGTTACTGAGATCCTTTATAGCAAAGACACACATATCCAGACAGCATAGGCATAATTTATCGTTCAGCTTTGTCTCCTAAACTATGTTCTTTTCTCAAACTCAGAACCATAAACCAATCCTCCATATCAACAGGCATATATCAAATCCATCCTATCTTGACAAGATCACAGAGACACACTGACTGGCACACAGACATTGTGGAGCCAAGAGATACACGCTTGACCTCTCCCCTCTCTCCGGCCCAAGCAACTTAGTCTTGACATAGAACAGATACTGCAACCCCGGCCACAGTATTATACAAAAATAACATTCTGATGAGAAGTAACTTACAAACATATGATGAATATAAAACATCTTAGCTATGTTACCAACTAATTCTGATTATTCCCCAACACACTTCAAAGGAAATCTCAGCTCTATTAAAAGTGCACTCAAGAAAAACTGTTATTTATCACAGTGATTAAGGAGTTAAATTAAAACAGAGTAATATTCCCATCAACATTAGACAAATATACAGGAAACCCTAGAATTGCTGATACTAGAGGGGTATGATGGGACTATATTCGTGGCTATATTAGGTTTTCAAAGGCCAATGCATGTTAAAGAGAATTTTTCCCGCCTTTTTTTCTCCGTCAATACTAGGGCTGTGGCGGTCACGAAATTTCATCACCCTGTGATTGTCAAGCAAATAACTGTTGGTCTCACGGTAACTGACCGTTAATGAACATAAACACATTTAGCATCTCCTGGCTTCCACGCATAGCCTTCAAGCCAATGATGCAGACCTTTGGAAAATGTACATTTTAAAAAGTCTAATAAATCCATATAATGGTGTTGACCTTACAGTGAAAAGTTATTAGGTGAACAATAGGTAAGTAAAGAAATAAAATAACAGTAAAAAGACAGTGAAAAATAACAGTAGCGAAGCTATAGAAGTAGTGAAGCTATAAAAGTAGCGAGGCTATAAAAGTAGCGAGGCTACATACAGACACCGGTTAGTCAGGCTGACTGAGGTAGTATGTACATGTAGGTATGGTTAAAGTGACGATGCACTTTAGCAGGAGCATAAAAAGAGGGGTTGGGGGGGGGCACATAATGCAAATAGTCCGGGTAGCCATTTGATTACCTGTTCAGGAGTCTTATGGCTTGGGGGTAAAAACTGTTGAGAAGCCTTTTTGTCCTAGACTTGGCACTCCGGTACCGCTTGCCATGCGGTAGTAGAGAGAACAGTCTATGACTGGGGTGACTGGGATCTTTGACTATTTTTAGGGCCTTCCTCTGACACCGCCTGGTGTAGAGGTCCTGGATGGCAGGAAGCTTAGCCCCAGTGATGTACTGGGCCGTACGCACTACCCTCTGTAGTGCCTTGCGGTCGGAGGCCGAGCAGTCGCCATACACACCCTCCTAGTAACAGTCTGACTGCAGGTGTAGCCTACCTCTCCCCTGCACTTCCTGATGGGCTGCCCCCAGGTGGTGAGGGCCACCAAGGCAGAAGCTACTCTTCCTTGGGTTCAGCAAAATTAAGGCAGTTATATACAATTTCAGAAACATTACAATACATTGCAAAACATATTTCACAACACATTAAGTGTGTGCAATCAGCCCACTAATCTACTACCACATATTTACAACACAAAATCCATGTGTATGTATGTTATCATGTGTGTGGGAATGCGTGCGTCTGTGCCAGTGTGTGTGTCTCTTCACAGTCCCCACTGTTCCATAAGGTGTAACTCTTGATCCACAATATAGCAGGGGATGTGAAGCCACAACACATCTTTTTCCAGCAGCAGATTATGATCGATAATGTAAAAGGCTGCACTAAAGTAAAACAAAACAGCTCCCACAATCTTTTCATCGATATCTCTCAGCTACTCATCAGTCATTTGTGTGTGTACTTAGTCATTTGTGTCAGCACATAGATAAAGACAGGTTTCCAGTAGAACATCATGCTATTACAATATTGAGAAAAGGCTAAATGTACAACAACAAAATAGGATGTACTTACTTTGATTAGGGTTGTACTGTTTTGGCAGATTACAGGTGGATATTCTTGATCTATTTCTATATAAAAAATTACACTTTGTAAATTATAGACACTTAATCATAGGACTGGATGGTTTAAAATACCAACGTTAATTAGCTAGTTAGCTTGTTATTCTGCTCATCAAAGCCTATTGTAATAGTAAGTAAACTCGGCTGTTTACAGCTAGCGTTAGACATCTAAATAGGAGTCGTAGCTAGGTAAGACCTGAATGTCTCTCGGATTGCTAAATAACTGGCTATGACCTAAACATGATCGCGGAGAGCATAAACTATTAACGATATTGGTAACGTCAGCTAACAGGATAGCTTCTTCGCTCCAGCAGCTAGCTAACGATCAGTGTTCAAACATTACTTAACTATCTAGCTAATTTAGCTGACAATCGTTAGCGTGCTAGGTGGCTAGCTAGTACCTATGTTCAACATATACTGTTGCTAGACACAAACAGAATGATGCATAGAATGATCTGCAGAAAAAGGCACACAAGGAAACTTTTAACCAAGTTAAAAGCTAGCTAACATTAACAAAGTAATTTCCCAGTGACAGTTTCAACAAACAAAGCAACAACATTTACCTCAAATAATTATTGCCTTAGCATAATAGCTAGTTAGCTATTTCAGTATGGGCATTCAACACTGGTACAATAATCCAATCTCTTATGACAATGCAAAAGTTATCCTTTTCGTCTTCTTCTTCAATGGTATTTTGGCGGTCCGCAATCAAACATTAGAGGTAAATGCCCTCCCTCCCATGCCTTTGCCACACATCTATCACAATGGCTCTAATCTTACATTTGACCTCACCTACATCTCATACTGTCTGGACTAACTTCACTTTGCATCAAGGTTCTCCAACTGGCAAATTTGAACGATGGGTGGTTTTATTTGCCCCCCCCCCAAGTTTTCAGAGCAAAGAAATTACAATAATATTTGAATCTTCATTGGACATAAAATACTATAAAAACGTGTGTGATCGTTTCCCAATGTAATCAATGTTCGAAATTATTATGTTTTTGTGAAATACTATCTGTTTCGGCTCCTTGCAGTCAATTTGCAGTGTACAAAGGATTTATAATTATAAAATGGGTTGTTTGGATCCTGGATGCTGATTGGATGAGCAGTGTTCCATGCCGTACTGTACTGGCCGTCACAGGCACACTATGCCTGCTAACAATTCCATCTGAATGAACAGCGCGCCTTCATAAGAATATCATCATGTTTATGTTCATGTCATCTCTTGTATTTTTCTTAACTAGCACATTATTTCCCCTTGCTTCTAGCCTAGCAATTTGGTTTGGTACAGCGGGGTTAATATACGCCTCGCTGTCTGCCCGTCCGACCTCAGAAACAACATTTCACTTTTTAATTTTGATCTCTGTACCAGACATAGAGTGGCTGGGCCACTCAAGGACATTCAAAGACTTGTACCGAAGCCACTCCTGCATTGTCTTGGCTGTGTGCTCAGGTTTGTTGTCCTGTTGGAAGGTGAACATTCGCCCCAGTCTGAGGTCCTAAGAGTTCTGGAGCAGGTTTTCATCAAGGATCTCTCTGTATATTGCTCTGTTCATCGTTCCCTCGATCCTGACTAGTCTCCCTGTCCCTGCCACTGAAAAATATCCTCACAGTATGATGCTGCCACCACCATGCTTTTACAGTAGAGATGGTGCCAGGTTTCCTCCAGGCTTGGCATTCAGGCCAAATAGTTCAATCTTGGTTTTATCAGACCAGAGAATCTTGTTCATCATGGTCTGAGAGTCCTTTAGGTGCCATTTTGGCAAACTCCAAGCGGGCTGTCATGTGCCTTTTACTGAGGAGTGGCTTCCGCATGGCCACTCTACCATAAAGGCCTGATTGGTGGAGTTCTGCAGAGCTGACTGTCCTTGTGGAAGGTTCTTCCATATCCACAGAGGATCTCTGGAGCTCTTTCAGAGTAACCTTTGGGTTCTTGGTCACCTCCCTGACCAAGGCCCTTCTTCCCCGATTGCTAAGTATGGCCAGGCAGGAAGCTCAAGGACGTGATTCCAAACTTCTTCCATTTTAGAATGATGGAGGTCACTGTGTTCTTGGGGACCTTCCATGCTATAGAATTTTTTTGGTACCCTTCCCCAGATCTGTGCCTCGACACAATCCTGTCGCGGAGCTCTATGGACCATTCCTTCGACATCATGTCTTGGGTTTTGCTCTGACATGCACTGTCAACTGTATATAGACAGTTATGTGCCTTTCCATATCAATTTCAATCAATTGAATGTACCACAGGTGGACTCCAATCAAGTTGTAGAAACAGCTTAAGGATGATCAATGGAAACAGAATGGACCTGAGCTCAATTTCGAGTCTCATAGCAAAGGGTCTGAATACCTATGTAAATGAGGTATTTCTGTTTTTGCTTTGTCATTATGGGGTATTGTGTGTAGATTGATGAGCTATAACATTTATTTAATCCATTTAGAATAAGGTTTAACGTAACAAAGGGTGGAAAAAGGGAAGGGGTCTGAATACTTTCCGAATGCACTGTAGTGGGTTCTATGGATGGTCTTAAACTGCAGTAAATTATGTCTGAGATTAAATGAACATGACTGGGCATTCTAACATACTGTAGGTCAAATTAGCTTTTGGATTTCCTGTCTTTTTCAGCTTCAGACAATAGCTAATATTTAACTTAAAACAGTTTAAAAAATAAAATATGTATAGGGGTAAGGTGACGAGGCATCACAATTTATGATAAAAAGAGTAGAGTCAGTATGAATGTGCTTGATGTAGCCATTGCATGCTAGAAATATTGGACCAAATACTAAACTTTTTACAAAATTTAATACACTACAAGTGAATTTGTCCAAATACTTATGACAACTTCAAATCGAGGGACTAGATACATAAAGTGCATTTATATCTACCTGGTAAAACAGATATGTATGAAAATACTCTTAAATAAAAGCTGAGATTCTATACTGTCACCTCATAAAACATTTGATGTAAAATCCCAGAATGCTGGAGTATAGCGCCAAATTAAATGTTATGACTAATAAAATAAATACCGTCCAGTATTTATTAATACCAAATAAATACTGTAGGTAGGGGAGAGTATAAGGTTGATCACATACCGTATCTAATTTCCTTTTTGTGTGTTTTCCTTACAAGCCCGAGTTGACACTAGAATTTGGGCGGATAGTGATCTACACCACCAGCTTTCGAGTAGTAAGGACCACGTTTGAACGGTGTGAGTTGGTCCGGAAGATCTTTTCAAACCACAGGGTCAAGTTTCTGGAAAAGAATATAGCCCTGGACTGTGAGTATGGGAAGGACCTGGAAGAACGATGCAAGCGGGTGGGCGAACCTCCCTCGCTACCAGTCGTGTTCATCGATGGACACTACCTCGGGGTCAGTGCTTTCACTTGGTCATTACAACTCATTTTCCAATTCCTGGGCTTGTGTTTATAAAACATCTCAGACTAGGAGTGTTGACTTAGAATCCATATGGTCTTTTATATCATAATGAATAAGATGACATGTACAGAGGGACCTGATACATCACTCCTACACTGACACACTTTATGAATAATGTCCTATTATGAAACATTCTAGCATGTTTTACCATAAAAAAACATACAACCCAGTGCTTGACTTGGGTAGGAGCTCACTGCAGCTGAGTACTGGCACGTCAAATTTTCAACTGATTGAGTTCCTGCATCTCTTATAGAATTATTAGCTCAAAGGTATAAACAGTACCGACATGCAAAATTAGAACCGGCCCCTATTTCGGTCCAAGTCAAGCACGGACCCACCTTGATCCTATCGAAGTGTTATGAATATATTAGCTATGAAATTATCAAAGGTCTAGTAATGATATGATGCATCTTACACTATGATAATAACTTTGCAGGGTGCTGAGAAAATATTGGACATGAATGAATCAGGAGAACTTCAGGATCGTCTGGCCAAAATTGAGGTAATTTTTAATCAACTACCACCAAACAGATACAATATATTCAGTAATAACACTGGTAACTGCACAGTTAACAAATTCAATGTCATGTTTCAACTGATGCCTCTGACGCCTCAAATTACAAAAATACTCCAATATGTTTGCAATTAAATATGATTAAAATAAACATAAATGAAACACAGGATAGGAAAATAGTATTGATCATTCTGATATACCATATAGGCCTACTCGCCGACAATGATACATCAGTGAACTGACAAATGATGAATGGGCATCAATAATGGAAGGCTTGTTATTGATTCTGCATCTAATAAATTTGTTCACACACAGGTGTGAGGGTCATATCAAAAATTGAGGTTGTGTTTCAAACAGAGCAAAGACACTGACAGACATACAACTGTGAAAAGGTTTTTGAAAGAGAGCAACCCGGCTCTATGTATTTTACTGGTTTGTGACTCATTGACACTGCCCCCGGTTAGAGGGGAATAAAGCAGGCCAAGAGTTACCCCCACAGGAACATTACAGTGGCTTGCAAAAGTATTCACCCTCTTTGGCATTGTTCCTATTTTGTTACCTTTCAACCTGGAATTAAAATAGATTTTTTTTGGGGGGGGGGGGGGGGGGGGTGTATCATTTGATTTACTCAACATTCCTACCACTTTGAAGATCCAAAATATTTTTTCTTGTGAAACAAACAAGCAATAAGACAGAAAAACAGAAAACTTGAGCGTGCATAACTATTCACCCCCCCCAAAGTCAATACTTTGTAGAGCCACCATTTGCTGCAATTACAGCTGCAAGTGTGGTATGTCTCTATAAGCTTGGCACATCTAGCCACTGGGATTCTTGCCCATTCTTCAAGCCAAAACTGCTCCAGCTCCTTCAAGTTGGATGGGTTCTGCTGGTGTACAGCAACCATTAAGTCATACCACAGACACTCAATTGGATTGAGGTCTGGACTTTGACTTGGCCATTCCAGGACATTTAAATGTATCCCCTTAAACATTGTTCTGCTGGAAGGTGAACCCCCGTCCCAGTCTCAAATCTCTGGAAGACAAACAGGTTTCCCCCAAGAATTTTCCTGTATTTAGTGCCATCCTTCAATTCTGACCAGCTTCTCAGTCCCTGCCGATGAAAAACATCCCCACAGTATGATGCTGCCACCACCATACTTCACCTTGGGGATGGTGTCTCGGGTGATGAGAGGTTTTGGGTTTGAGCCACCCATAGCGATTTCCTTGATGGTCAAAAAGCTAACTTTTTGTCTCATCTGACCAGAGTACATTCTTCCATATGTTTGGGGAGTCACCCACATGCCTTTTGCAAACACCAAACATGTTTGCTTATTTTTTTCTTTAAGCAATGGCTTTTATCTGTAAAGCCCAGCTCTGTGGAGTGTACGGCTTAAAGTGGTCCTATCGACAGATACTCCAATCTCCGCTGTGGAGCTTTGCAGCTTCCTCAGGGTTATCTTTGATCTCTTTGTTGCCTCTCTGATTAATGCCCTCTGGTCCGTGAGTTTTGGTGGGCAGCCCTCTCTTGACAGGTTTGTTGTGACGTCATATTCTTTCATTTTTTTAAATAATGGATTTAATGGTGCTCCGTGAGATGTTCAAAGTTTCTGATATTTTTTTATAACCCAACCCTGATCTGTACTTATCCACAACTTTTTCCCTCTGTTTGGAGAGCTTCTTGGTCTTCATGGTGCCACTTTCTTGGTGGTGTTGCAGATTCTGGGGCCTTTCAGAACAGGTGTATATATACTGAGATCATGTGACAGATCATGTCCCACTTAAATAAAGTCCACCTGTGTGCAATCTAACTAATTATGTGACTTCTGAAGGTAATTGGTTGCATCAGATCTTATTTAGGGGCTTCATAGCAAAGGGGGTGAATACATATGCATGCACCACTTTAAAAAAAAAATTTTACAAGTAATTTTTTTGATTTCACTTTACCAATTTGGACTATTTTTGTGTATGTCCATTACATGAAATAAAAATCTATTTGAATTACAGGTTGTAATGCAACAAAATAGGAAAAACGCCAAGGGGGATGAATACTTTCGCAAGACACTGTATTTGAACCCACTGAGGAAGATGGACATGGGGATGAAAAGTGGGAAAAGTTCTGTTGAGGGAAATGAAAGGCAATGAATATACTGTACATATGATATCACAAGAGCAGGCTTCAAGTGTGGGGGATGGGGAGTGGAATGTGCAGCTCAGGGTTGTGAGGTGCTGATAACAGTCACCGGCAGGGAATTTGTAACACCTTTCCTATCAGGGAAAATAACAGCAGAATACAAGGCCATGTTGACAAGCTTTCAAAGTAAAAAACCCAATTAGGCATACAACGATGCACATAAACCCTTACATACACTACAGAACTATGCTAATAAGCTTTCAACTCAGCCAGTGGCATAACTTGTGTCGTGGAATTATTGTAATCAAAAGGAGACTTAAAAATTTCTTCAAAACAATCAAACTTTATTATTTAATTACTGCAGTAATGGAGCTTGTCAACGACCCTTCCATAGGTGATTCGTTGAGAGCCCAACGAACAGATTTGAGCCATAGCATTTTATACCAAAGTCCATCCTCCTGGATGTTCATGACAAACAACAGATGTATGGAATGGGTCACTAATAATTCACAGCAGACAGTATCTGCTGTCAAGACTGTTCTCATTGTGTAGAGGACCAGGGTCTGGCCCCCAACTCCATACTGGAGCCATCTCCCCCTGGTACCCCAGTAGAGACACATTAACTCATGCTATGGAATGAGGTCTTGTTAGGCTTATCACCCAAAGACATAGTAAATCTTCTGTCAGTGTTAAATCTCCCAGAGGCTCACTTTCAGTTCACACAGACACAATAGAGTTATAAGAACCCTCTATTCAGTTGCATAAAACAGCCATTTTATGCTATTACAGTATTATAACAATTTTGCTCTCACAATGTTTTTTTGTGTGTGTGTTTTCCCCCAGAGGGTACAGCACCCCCACACGTGCCAGACCTGTGGGGGCTTTGCCTTCATCCCGTGCCCCATGTGCCATGGTAGCAAGTTGTCAGTTTTCCGCAACTGCTTCACAGAGTCGTTCAAAGCCCTGAAGTGCACCTGGTGCAACGAGAATGGCCTGCAGCCCTGTTCCAGCTGCAGCCAATGATGACTCATCGCCTGATCGAAATATCCCCTTTCCCCAGGCCCTTCACCAAGCCCACATGGTCCTCCATATTAGGACAGCCAGAAATACGAACAAGTCCTAGTGAGACTGAGGCTGTCCAAATATGGACACTGTACGTATTGGACTGTGTCAGAGATAAGACTTGATTTTTCACACCATGGTTTATCCTCCATGGGAGATTGTCAATAAAATTGTGTTTTCAAGAAAATATAAGTCTTTAAATGGGTTTCATCTGTGGCACATTTACACTTAGTTGATCAATTAAACATTTTAAGTTTGAATTTTCCTCCATGGAAAATAGCCTGTCCTAAAATGTATCAAGCTGTGCCCCTCCCCATTTAAATGGAACCAATAAATTGAACAGACAAATACAAGGTCAGTCTAGGACTCCACCAGGATAATCTAGAGTTGGTCATTGAGGTGTAAGACAATCACTGATATGTAACCGTGTAGTGGTGACCTGATGACCTGTAGTTTGTTAAATAATTAAGCTTTCATCACTAATCCTATGGCCTACATCGAACAGGATTAAGGAGCAGAGAGGGAAAGTAAAGTATTGTGTGTTATTGGGCCACTCCACTTAAATAAATGTAGCTAAAATAAAGGGATAATAATATTAGCTCTGGTAGAATAAAATATACATGTTTATTAGGATGAGAGAAAAGCGCTTTCCTTACAGTCATAAAATAGAGGAAGCATTTAAAGCAAAGTTCCAGTTTAATAGTTTAACAGTTTTCCAGTTTAATAGTATTGGAAATGTGTGCATGGAAACAATGGAAGCATAAGATTCCATAGACATAGGATGTTAGGCATCAGGACCACTGAGTAACCAAGCTTATTGTTAGACAGCTTAATAATGTATATGTCACCAACAGATTTATCTTAGTTAGGTTTCCATTCAATTATTCACACCACAGAAAGGACTTTGATTGCAACTCCATCTCTTACCCTGAGGATAAAGAAGAGGGACCCATTTACAGAGTTGTGTTTTTGAGACTTGTGTGCACCACACTGCTTTGAGTACACTTTCTTTATACATCAATAGCACCTTGCAACTCAATAGCAGATTGTAAAAAGCCAGTATCACACTCGCATGTTTAGAGTAACACAATTATACTGTGTGAGACAGGTGGTACCTTTTAATCTCCACTTCTGTTGAGTCTGTATTTGTTTGGATGGGTGTTATCACTCTCGGTCTGGCTGCCATCCAGTGACAAAGAAATATGGAGAAAAGCATCTCTGCGGCGAGGATCTCTACGCTGTCATAGCCCTGTACAATGCTGCTTGAACATGACTCTACAAGGCAGCACTGTAGAGAAGCTAAAAGCAACGAGCAAGGCACATCACTTTCACTCTCAACACAACTTTAATAGATGCCACACTGACAGCTAATCATTTTTTCCCTACTGGACAGCGGCTGATACATTCGGTGGGATGTGTAGCATAATCCAATTTATTTAATAGATTCTTAATCACAATCTAACATTGTGGAATAATGTAAGGACATTGGGTCGTGGAGATGAAAGAAACCTAATAGCATGCCCGATCACGGTCTATTGCTCCCCCATCTGTAGGTTCGATCTTGGAGAGAAAAACGGTGAATAAAAATTCTAACAATGCATTGGCCATATCATTAGCCTATAATATAACCTGTCCTATCAACAGTTTGTTGGTGGCGTTGCTATAGGCCTACGCATATGTTGATAACAGTTGATTATCTCAAGAGTGTGCGCCTTTGTTTATTTCCTACAGGTTTGCAATACAATACATATGTAATCATGCTGTTTTATAGGCGCTGTTAATCCCACATTAAAAACGCATTATATTACCTAAGGGAGAAAAGGAGACACGACAATGACAAGATGGGCAGAAGCACAACGGACTTGGGAATGGCATGACATTGATGCGCGCCCACTCTCAAAGCCTGGTTAAACATGTTACACGACATTCAATAACAAAAAACATTGAATATCGTGTGTCCTTGTTCAGCATTTTCTGATGTGCCATAGTTGTCAATTGTTTCTCCGTCGGAGAATCCTACTTGGTTCTGCCGCGATGCTGAGCGATGTTTCTCAATGGTTGGTTAATGCCTGGTTGAATATGACTGTTTATTGACGTCACCATATAGGCCACAGATTTTTCTTATCGTTTCAGAGCCTCATTTCGATAACCGCAAAGTCCAATTGCCCACATTCATCCAAAGGGAATGAAGATGAACACGCACATAGCCAATGAACACCAATCTGCGTGACATGCTTTTCAGATCATTTAAATTAGCCCGCTGATAAATTGAAGCGTAGGGAAATGCCAACAACAACAACAAAGATACATGTTCATAAATCTATTTATTTGAAGTCCTTCAGCAGTTATTCCATAACCAAAGAGAAATCTTACATAATCAATAAACATCATTGAAGTCGGAAGTTTACATACACCTTAGCCAAATACATTTAAACTCAGTTTCACAAATCCTAGCAAAAAAATTCCCCATCTTAGGTCAGTTAGCATCACCACTTTATTTTATGAATGTGAAATGTCAGGATAATAGTAGAGACAATGATTTATTTCAGCTTTTATTTCTTTCATCACATTCCCAGTGGGTCAGAAGTTTACATACACTGAATTAGTATTTGATAGCATTGCCTTTAAATTATTTAACTTGGGTCAAATGTTTCAGGTAGCCTTCCACAAGCTTCCCACAATAAGTTGGGTGAATTTTGGCCCATTACTCCTGACAGAGCTGGTGTAACTGAGTCAGGTTTGTAGGCCTCCTTCCTAGTACATGCTTCTATAGTTTTTCTACCCACAAAATGTTTATGGAAATGAGGTCAGGGCTTTGTGATGGCCACTCCAATAACTTTGAGCCATTTTGCCACAACTTTGGAAGTATGCTTGGGGTCATTGTCCATTTGGAAAACCATTTGCGACCAAGCTTTAACTTCCTGACTGAGGTCTTGAGATGTTGCTTCAATAGATCCACAACTTCCCTTCCTCATGATGCCATCTGTATTGTGAAGTGCACCAGTCCCTCCTGCAGCAAAGCACCCCCACAACATGTTGCCGCCACTACCATGCTTCACGGTTGGGATGGTGTTCTTCGGCTTGCAAGCCTCCCCCTTTTCCTCCAAACATAACGATGGTCATTATGGCCAAACAGTTCTATTTTTGTTTAATCAGACCAGAGGACATTTCTCCAAAAAGTATGATCTTTGTCCCCATGTACAGTTGCAAGCCGTAGTCTGGCTATGTTATGGCGGTTTTGGAGAAGTGGCTTCTTCCTTGCTGAGCGGCCTTTCAGTTTGTCGATATTGGACTCATTCTACTGTGGATATAGATACTTTAGTACCCGTTTTCTCCAGCATCTTCACAAAGTCCTTTTCTGTTCTTCTGGGATTAATTTGCACTTTCCGCACCAAAGTACGTTAATGTCTAGGAGACAGAACACTTAGCTGAGCGTTATGACAGCTGTGTTGTCCCATGGTGTTTATACTGGTGTACTATTGTTTGTAGAGATGAACGTGGTACCTTCAGGCGTTTAGAAACTCTTGGCTGATTTCTTTTGATTTTCCCATGATGTCAAGCAAAGAGGCACGGAGTTTGAAGGTAGGCCTTGAAATACATTCACAGGTAAACCTCCAATTGACTCAAATGATGTCAATTAGCCTATCAGAAGCTTCTAAAGCCATGACAATTTTCTGGAATCTTCCAGGCTGTTTAAAAAAGGCACAGTCAATTTAGTGTATTTAACATCTGGCCCACTGGAAACAATTGTTTGAAAAATGACTTGTCATGCAAAGTAGATGTCCTAACAGACTTGCAAAAACGACAGTTTGAGAAGAAATTTGAGGAGTGGTTGAAAAACTAGTTTTAATGATGCCAACCAAAGTACAGTCGTGGACAAAGGTTGAGAGAATGACCCAAATATTAATTTCCACAAAGTTTGCTGCTTCAGTGTCTTTAGATATTTTTGTCAGATGTTACTATGGAATACTGAAGTATAATTACAAGCATTTCATAAGTGTCAAATGCTTTTATTGACAATTACATGAAGTTGATGCAAGAGTCAATATTTGCAGTGTTAACCCTTCTTTTTCAAGACCTCTGCAATCCGCCCTGGAATGCTGTCAATTAACTTCTGGGCCACTGATGGCAGCCCATTCTTGCAAAATAAATGCTTGGAGTTTGTCAAAAACATACTCATCTCATTTGTATATACTGCACTCAATACCATCTACTGTATCTTGCCTATGCCGCTCTGTACCATCACTCATTCATATATCTTTATGTACATATTCTTTATCCCCTTACACTTGTGTCTATGAGGTAGTAGTTTGGGAATTGTTAGCTAGATTACTTGTTGGTTATTACTGCATTGTCGGAACTAGAAGCACAAGCATTTCGCTACACTCGCATTAACATCTGCTATCCATGTGTATGTGACAAATAAAATGTGATTTGATTAACACTCCTCAGATAGCAGGCTCAAGCAAGCTAAAAACCCACATGGTAGCAAAAACGAACAAGTTCGAAATTGTTTCAACACACTTTGCTGTAGGCTACTATTTACTAGTTAACATAAAATCATGTCATAAAATATATTCACCCCACCCAGTATTCTAATCAACACTCACCAGAAAGCATGTAGTCCTTGGCTCGGACAGTGTAGTAGTGTGGGCTCAATAGCATCACCTTAGTGTGCAAGATCTTGAGAATCAGCTGTACATGTGATGGAAGAGTGCACTGCACATGTGATGGAAGAATGCACTGTGCATGCAGAGGGTTGCAATTCCATTGAATTGGGGATAGTTTAACCAAAATATGCCACGATTTTCTCTTAGTGAGCATGGCCTTATTTCTAGTACAGCATGTTGGATGACTGGATGAATGTAATTCATATTCCATTCACCTCGTTCAAGGTAACATCAATAGGTTTAGGTTACTACATGATACACAAATTTCCCTTTACCCATCATGAGGTTGCTACAACCTAGCCTATGAATGTACAGTTGAAGTCGGAAAATCAAAAGAAAAAAATGGTAGACCTCCACAAGTCTGGTTCATCCCTGGGAGAATTTCCAAACGCCCAAACGCCTGAAGGTACCACATTCATCTATACAAACAATAGTATGCAAGTATAAACACCATGGGACAACGCAGCGGTCATACCGCTCAGGAAGGAGACGCGTTCCGTCTCCTAGAGATGAACAGACTTTGGTGCGAAAAGTGCAAATCAATCCCAGAACAGCAGCAAAGGACCTTGTGAAGATGGAGGAAACAGGTACAAAAGTATCTATATCCACAGTAAAACGAGTCCTATACAAACATAACCTGAAAGGCCGTTCAGCAAGGAAGAAGTCACTGCTTCGGTTTTTAACTGCACATGGGGACAAAGATTGTACTTTTTGGAGAAATGTCCTCTGGTCTGATGAAACAAAAATATAACTGTTTGGCCATAATGGCCATTGTTATGTTTGGAGGAAAAAGGGGGATGCTTGCAAAGCCGAAGAACACCATCCCAACCGTGAAGCACGGGGGTGGCAGCATCATGTTGTGGGGGTGCTTTGCTGCAGGAGGGGCTGGTGCACTTCACAAAATAAATGGCATCATGAGAAAGGAAAATGATGTGGATATATTGAAGCAAAGACATCAGTTAAAGCTTGGTCGCAAATGAGTCTTCCAAATGGACAATGACCCCAAGCATACTTCCAAAGTCAAGGTATGGCCATCAGAAAGCCCTGACCTCAGTCCCATAGAAAATTTGTGTGCAGAACTGAAAAAGCGTGTGAGAGCAAGGAGGCCAACAAACCTGACTCAGTTACACCAGCTCTGTCAGGAGGAATGGGCCAAAATTCATCCAACTTATTGTGGGAAGCTCGTGGAAGGCTACCCGAAACATTTGACCTAAGTTAAACAATTTATAAGGCTATGCTACCAAATACTAACTGAGTGCATGTAAACTGATGACCCATGGTGAATGTGATGAAAGAAATCACTCTACTATTATTCTGACATTTCACATTCTAAAAATAAAGTGGTGGTCCTAACTGACAAGGAATTTTTACTAGGATTAAAATGTCAGGAATTGTGAAAAACTGAGTTTAAATGTATTTGGCTGAGATGTATGTAAACTTCCGACTTCAACTGTATGTTTACAAAGTAGGTGCACACAGGTCGAGAGAAAATTTGAGATGACAGTGACACATTCAATACCGCCTTGCACACACTTGCCTGCATCTAGCTTATCTAGGGTGTAATCTTTTGTCCAACAGTTGCAAACAAGTTATTGGACAAATTCAGGTATTCATTTTTATCCCCGTTTCGATTGCTTCGGTTAAAGCAATGTTTTTCAACAGTCAGCAGAATGAGTACACCCCTGATCAAGCATAAACACCGGTCACTTTTATAGCAGCCACTTTGTGGCTGATCAAGCCTCTATGCACACTCCTCCTCACCCCATTTCCCTTTGTTTGTGGACTTCAATGAACACAGCTGTATGTGACTAGGCAAAAAATTCTAAAAACGAAGTAAACCAGGGAGGGAAAAGAAGGTGCACGCGCGCTAGCTAGCAAGCTGTAGCTTTCAGTACGAGATTCATTAATTCTCTGATCCTTTGATCGGATGGACAACATGTCAGTTCCTGCTACAAGAGCTCAGATAGGATGGAGGACGTCCTCTGGAAGTTGTCATAATTACTGTGTAAGTCTATGGAAGGGGTTGAGAACCAAGAACCAAAAGCCAACGTACCAAGAGGACGGAAGCCTGCTGTCCTCCGGCTACACCATGGTGCTACCCTACAGAGTGCTGTGGAGGCTACTGTAGTCCATTGCAAAACAGTGTGTTTTAATCAATTATTTGGTGACGTGAACATATTTAGTATAGTTTTATCTAAAAAGGATAACTTTTTTAATGTCTTACAATTTCTATGAAATTCACTGAAGATGGTATTCTCCTTCTTCCTCTGGAAGAGCCTCCACTGGTGTACTAGTATTAAGTAAATTGTCACTTGTAGTTGCCAGGGGGAATATGCAGGAGGATGGTCTTGTTGGCTGATGTCAGATCAGCCAACACGGTCTTTAATGTTTTCAGCTCTATGGTAGGAAGCTGCTGGAATGTATTACCTAGAGCTGTGTCTGAGCGTAGAATACACCAATGTTTTTTTAAGCATGTGCTCAAGGGAGTTCCCATCCTATTTCTTACACCAATCCAGTACTTTTAAAAACTCATGAGGGGTTTGAACGAGTGCACACTTTGGGGAGAAGGGTACATAGAGAACGGGAGTGCAGCTCCACTACCTTGAGTTCTTTCTCCAGGCGGTCCACCTCAGCCCCCAGGGTGTCGATGATGTTCTCATGAAGTTCTCCAGCTCATCAGTGGTCTTCACCTGCTGGATGTCCTACAAGCCACAACACACACACACACACACAGGTAGCTGCAAAATAATGGATACACTTGAGTAAATGAAGTATATTGAAAGCAGGTGTTTCCACACAGGTGCAACTCCTGAGTTAATTAAGCAATTAACATACAAACATCATGCATATAAATACTGGGTAGGCCATTATTTTGACTACCTTTGTTATGCCCCCATAGGATGACAATGCCCCCATCCACAGGGCACTTGAAGAATCGATGACAAGGTGCATTGAAGCTATTCTGGCTTGTGGTCCAATTCCACCCTATTCTTTTATTTTGGCAGTTAACTCTAAACTCTAGTACTTTGACTAAGTCTTTTTCATGACAAAATGACGGAGAACAAGGGGACGGGTCAGGCTGCCTTCTGAGAATTCGTAGGCAAGTGAGAACCTCCACTACCATTCGTTCTACTGGCCAACGTGCAATAAATGTGAAAACAAAATGGATGATATACGATCAAGACTATCCTTACCAATGGCACATTAAAAACCGAGTCATGGCTGAGCGGCAACACGGATAATATAAAGCTAGCGGGATTCATCATTAAGTTTGCTGATGACCGACAACGATGAGACAACCTATAGGGAGGTCAGAGACCTCATTGTGGTGCAAGGACAACAACCTCTCCCTCCAATGTGAGCAAAACAAAAGGAGCTGATCGTGGACTAAAGGAAAAAGAGGGCCGAACAGGCTCCCATTAACATCGACGGGCCTGTAGTGGAGCAGGAGGAGAGTTAAGTTCCTTGGTGTCTACATCACCAACAAACTATCATGGTCCAAACACACCAAGACAGTCATGAAGAGGGCACGACAACATATTTTCCCCCTCAGAAGATGGAAAAGATTTGGCATTAGTCAGCAGATCCTCAAAAGGTTCTACAGCTGCACCATCGAGAGCATCCTGACCGGTTGCATCACCGCCTGGTATGGCAACTGCTCGGCATCTGACCTAAAAGCGCTACAGGACGGTAGTGCATAAGTCCCAGTACATCACTGGGGCCAAGTGTCCTGCCATTCAGGACCTATATACCTGGCGGTGTCAGAGGAAAGCCCCAAAAATTGTCAAGGACTCCAGTCACCCAAGTCATAGACTGTTCTCCCTGCAACCGCACGGCAAGTGGACCAAACTGCTCAACCGCTTCTACCATCAAGCCTTAAAACTGTTGAAGAATTAATACACTGACACCCACCTTATTTTTACACTGCTGCCACTCGCTGTTTATCTATGCACAGTAACTTTACCCCTACCTACATGTACAAATTACCTTGACTAACCTGTTCCCCTGCACATTGACTCAGTACCCCCCCCCTGTATACAGCCTCATTGTTATTTTATTGTGTTACTTTTTTACTTAAGAAAATATTTACCAAATAAATGAAACTCTTCTTGAACTGCACTGTTGGTTAAGGGCTTGTAAGTAAGCATTTCACAGTCATTTCTACACCTGTTGTATTCGGCACGTGACAAATAAAGTTTGATTTGATGACAATATTAAAAATCGGTTTGAAATAAAAATATTTCCCCAGCACCATCCCTCAGATGTATACCTAATGGGTTACTGTTAGGGTGAAAAACAAATCCCAGACTGAAGCTTTAAACGATCATACAATGGCTATCAGTGCAGATGGATTACTAGGGATGTCCAACTCTCCAAACCAGAAAGACAAAAAGTACGAAATAAACTATGGTGAGAAACACTCTTGATTAAAACACTTCTTAGCATTACATTAGCCTTACGTTGAGGATTTGTTCGATGTCCTGCTTCTCCAGGTAGGAGTGGGTCAACACCCTCCCGTCAAAGTCCACCTCAGCCTTGAAGCGCACTTTACTCAGCCCCAAGTCTGTGGCCTTCACGTCGTGGATCGCCCTTGTCACAGCAAAAAACAAAGAGCTAGAGGTTTAAATGTCCTTTATATATTAGAGACCACGGGTTTAAATGTCCTTTATATATTAGAGACAACGGGTTTAAATGTCCTTTATATATTAGAGACCACGGGTTTAAATGTCCTTTATATATATTAGAGACCACGGGTTTAAATGTCCTTTATATATTAGAGACAACGGGTTTAATTGTCCTTTATAGAGACCACAGTTTTAAAATGTTCTTTATATTAGAGACCACAGTTTTAAAATGTTCTTTATATTAGAGACCACGGGTTTAAAAATGTCCTTTATATTAGAGACCACAGGTTTAAATGAGCCATGTACCCAACCCAGCAGTATTTATTTTGTGCATGGTCACTGACCATATATTAAATAACATCAATACATTTCAAGAACAGATCACGTACTGCAGGGATCGACAACATCGGCATCAAAGTTAAGTAAAAATAAGCAAAAGAAATGTACACTGCTCAAAAAAATTAAGGGAACACAAAAATAACACATCCTAGAGCTGAATGAATGAAATATTCTTATTAAATACTTTTTTCTTTACATAGTTGAATGTGCTGACAACAAAAATCACGCAAATATTATCAATGGAAATCAAATTTAGCAACCCATGGAGGTCTGGATTTGGAGTCACACAAAATTAAAGTGGAAAACCACACTACAGGCTGATCCAACTTTGATGTAATGTCCTTAAAACAAGTCAAAATGAGGCTCAGTAGTGTTTGTGGCCTCCACGTGCCTGTATGACCTCCCTACAACGCCTGGGCATGCTCCTGATGAGGTGGCGGATGGTCTCCTGAAGGATTCTCCTCCCAGACCTGGACATCCGCCAACTCCTGGACAGTCTGTGGTGCAGTGTGGCGTTGGTGGATGGAGCGAGACATTATGTCCCAGATGTGCTCAATTGGATCCAGGTCTGGGGAATGGGCGGGCCAGTCCATAGCATCAATATCTTCCTCTTGCAGGAACTGCTGACACACTCCAGCCACATGAGGTCTAGCATTGTCTTGCATTAGGAGGAACCCAGGGCCAACCGCACCAGCATATGGTCTCACAAGGGGTCTGAGGATCTAATCTCGGTACCTAATGGCAGTCAGGCTACCTCTGGCGAGCACATGGAGGGCTGTGCGGCCCCCCCAAAGAAATGCAACCCCACACCATGACTGACCCATTGCCAATCTTGGTGTTCTCTGGCAATTGAAAAACGTCCTGCACGGTGTTGGGCTGTAAGCAAAACCCCCACCTGTGGACGTCGGGCCCTCATACCACCCCCATGGAGTTTGTTTCTGACCGTTTGAGCAGACACATGCACATTTGTGGCCTGCTGGAGGTAATTTTGCAGGGCTCTGGCAGTGCTCCTCCTTGCACAAAGGCGGAGGTAGCGGTCCTGCTGCTGGGTTGTTGCCCTCCTACGGCCTCCTCCACGTCTCCTGATGTACTGGCCTGTCTCCTGGTAGCGCCTCCATGCTCTGGACACTACGCTGACAGACACAGCAAACCTTTTTGCCACAGCTCGCATTGATGTGCCATCCTGGATGAGCTGCACTACCTGAGCCACTTGTGTGGGTTATAGACTCCGTCTCATGCTACCACTAGAGTGAAAGCACCGCCAGCATTCAAAAGTGACCAAAACATCAGCCAGGAAGCATAGGAACTGAGAAGTGGTCTGTGGTCCCCACCTGCAGAACCACTCCTTTATTGGGGGTGTCTTGCTTAATTGCCTATAATTTCAACCTGTTGTCTATTCCATTTACACAACAGCATGTGAAATTGATTGTCAATCAGTGTTGCTTCCTAAGTGGACAGTTTGATTTCACAGAAGTGTGATTGACCTGGAGTTACATTGTGTTGTTTAAGTGTTCCCTTTATTTTTTTGAGCAGTGTATTTAGGAAATACACTACATGACCAAAAGTATGTGGACACCCACTTGTCTAACATCTCATTCTAAAATAATGGGCATTAATATGAAATTGGTCCCCCTTTGCTGCAAAAACAGCCTCCACTCTTTTGGGAAGGCTTTCCACTAGACATTGGAACATTGCTGCAGGGACTTGCTTCCATTCAGCCACAAGAGCATTAGTGAGGTCGAGCACAGATGTTGGGCCTGGCTCGCAGTCAGCGTTTCAGTTCATCCCAAAGGTGTTTGATGGGGTTGAGGTCAGGGCTCTGTGCAGGCCAGTCAAGTTCTTTCACACCGATCTCAACAAACCATTTCTGTATGGACCTCTTTTTGTGCACTGGGGAATTGTCATGCTGAAACAGGAAAGGGCCGTCCCCAAACTGTTGCCAAAGTTGAAAGCACAGAATCGTCCAGAATGTCATGGTATAATGTAGCTAGGGTTGCAAAGGGTCGGAAACTTTACGGTAAATTTCAGGAAAATTTCCACAGGAAGTTAAGCCCGGGAATTTTGCATAAATTCAACAAAATAGTTTGCTTATAACAGTGAACCTCAGGGGTGGGTTGATTCACTGATGTGGTCATCCTGTCTGGGTTGGCGCCCCCCCTTGGGTTGTGCCATGGCGGAGATCTTTGTGGGCTATACTCAGACTCGTCTCAGGATGGTAAGTTGGTGGTTGAAGATATCCCTCTAGTGGGTTTGGCCCTGTCCGGTTTGGCCCTGTCCGGGGGTATCCTCGGATGGGGCCACAGTGTCTCCTGACCCCTCCTGTCTCAGCCTCTAGTATTTATGCTGCAGTAGTTTATGTGTCGGGGGGCTAGGGTCAGTTTGTTATATCTGGAGTACTTCTCCTGTCCTATTTGGTGTCCTGTGTGAATTTAAGTGTGCCTTCTCTAATTCTCTCCTCTCTCAGAGGACCTGAGCCCTAGGACCATGCCCCAGGACTACCTTACATGATGACTCCTTGCTGTCCCCAGTCCACCTAGCCGTGCTGCTGCTCCAGTTTCAACTGTTCTGCCTTATTATTCGACCATGCTGGTCATTTATGAACATTTGAACATCTTGGCCATGTTCTGTTATAATCTCCACCCGGCACAGCCAGAAGAGGACTGGCCACCCCACAGCCTGGTTCCTCTCTAGCTTTCTTCCTAGGTTGTTTTTCCTAGCCACCGTGCTCCTACACCTGATTGCTTGCTGTTTGGGGTTTTAGGCTGGGTTTCTGTACAGCACTTTGAGATATCAGCTGATGTACGAAGGGCTATATAAATACATTTGATTTTGTGGGATACACAAGGCAATTCTAGGTCTTGTGGAATGTTTTGGTTAAACTATCCCCAATTCAATGGAATTGCAAACCTCTGCATGCACAGTGCATTCTTCCCATCACATGAACAGCTGATTCTCAAGAATGCAAGAGAAATTGTCACTTCTCTTGCATTCCGTGCAACAGAGTCAGGCTATATGCAGCAGTTTGGGCCGCCTGGCTCATTGCGAACTGTGTGAAGTCCATTTATTCCTAACAAAGGAGGTAATTAATTTGCCAGAATTTTACATAATTATGACACAACATTGAAGGTTGTACAATGTAACAGCAATATTTAGACTTAGGGATGCCATCCGTTAGATAAAATACGGAACGGTTTGTTTTGTTTTCGAAATGATAGTTACCGGATTCGACCATTTTAATGACCAAAGGCTCGTATTTCTGTGTGTTATTATGTTATAACTAAGTCTATGATTTGATAGAGCAGTCTGACTGAGCGGTGGTAGGCAGCAGCAGGCTCATAAGCATTCATTCAAACAGCACTTTCCTGCGTTTGCCAGCAGCTCTTCGCAATGCTTCAAGTTTATGACTTCAAGCCTATTAACTCCTGAGATGAGGCTGGTGTAACCGAAGTGAACTGGCTAGCTAGTTAGCGCGCGCTAATAGCGTTTCAAACGTCGCTCGCCCTGAGACTTGGAGTAGTTGTTTCCCTTGCTCTGCATGGGTAACGCTGCTTCAAGGTGGCTGTTGTCGTTGTGTTCCTGGTTCGAGCCCAGGGAGGAGCGAGGAGAGGGACGGAAGCTATACTGTTACACTGGCAATACTAAAGTGCCTTTAAGAACATCCAATAGTCAAAGGTTAATGAAATACAAATGGTATAGAGTGAAATAGTCCTATAATAACTACAACCTAAAACTGCTTGTCTGGGAAAATTGAAGACTCATGTTAAAAGGAACCACCAGCTTTCATATGTTCTCATGTTCTGAGCAAGGAACTTAACCTTTAGCTTTCTTACATGGCACACATTGCACTTTTACTTTCCTCTCCAATAAAAAAATCAAATAAATACCTGACTTCTAGTGCGTACCCGCGTACCTGTGAGCGAGGTGAGCCCCATGCAGCTGGAGGCCATGATCACTCCCAGCACAGCAGCAGAGTCCTCCAGCAGCACAACGTTAGTGCTGGGGTCTCGGCTCTGCATTACTGCACATCAAAACATACTGCTTCACTGATCACAATAACTACTGATTTACATACATATTGTAAGGGATGGCATGCAGATAACTTTCTTACAAAAGCATTGACGTAGCAACATGCACTGGAATACATGCTAACAACTACCTTATAAAATTATTTGGAATTAAGATGGGAGTATGTTAAAACTTAGGATGCCTTGGCGCTGGGTAAGTAGTTTGATGCATACCGGTACGTCAAATAAAATAAAAAAGGTGACAAAATAAATATGCATGGTACAAACCATATTCGTAGAAGGACACTCCTTGCTGGCCAGCACTCTTTTTAATTTCATTAATGGCCACTAGCAGTGTTGCTGAGAGTGAGGGAGAAGAAGCAAAAAAGAAACATTGACTTCATGGGTTCCATAGAACAGTCAGTGTCCCTTCCTATTGAACACGTGTACTGCATTAGACAAAAACACAATCCAACAAATCAAGAGGGACATCGTTCCTAAAGCACAGTTCTATCAACCACTTTAGCAAAAACACAAGAGGTAACAGTTAATTAAATAAAAGATTATGCGAATGTTTGAAACTGACATTGCAGTCGGACTGTGCAGAGTCATTGTACAAATCTTGCATCCCAAATAGCTACTTATTTACAGTATGTGATTAAGATTAGCTATTCCGCACGTGGTCATGCCCAAACTGATCCCCCTCAGCAGCAGTAACAATGTGGCCACTCACCCAAAGCAGAGACTCGATTGGCTGTGGGTGCAGCAGTCCCATGATGCCGTGGTACCAAGAGAGACCCGCTCCCATCATGAAAATGCCCACGCCACTGATGAGCGAGGCGATGTAGCGCATGTTGGAGAAGCCGTATCTTAAAAGTCAGAGGAGAAAACATGTTTTATACCAGCACTCACACCCCCCTCCAGAAGACACACACACACAGGTATAATTTAATGGTGGTGTGGTGCTTACGGGTGGACAGCATCAGGGTTCCGGACAGACTGGCTGATGCCGATTGCAAGAAGAGCCTGCAGGAGAGGGGGATGAGCTGTAAATCAAACCGGCTGCCTTCAAAATATACGGTGTATGACACATTGTTTACAATGACTATCATACAGTACATTCCAGCTCTGGCTTTTAAGACACTCAACATTTAAACACTTTAGCATTGCAATCAGGGATGGGACCAACTCTATTAATCAGGGAATTCTAACTCATTGCTAATTGCAATATCAGGGTATGTGATGATAACTACCTGGTAGCCAGTGGACTTGGATAGAGGGCACGTCTCAATAATCTATTTCCTCCTGAAGTGTGCACTCATTCACTACTTCCCACAAATCTCAAAGCATGGGATTGATTGAGGCATGGGTTCATGTGAGTTTACACAATATTTTTGATACCAGTCATTACCTTTCGAATCAGCGAAGGCGAATGAACAAGGGCACACTTTGGGAGGAAGGAGAGATAATTGGGACATAGCCACTGTATCTGACCTGGTTGCAGGTGTCAGCCAGGGAATGAAAGGCCTCTGAGAACATGCTGGCTGATCCAGTGTACACCCAAGCAAGGAGATTGAAGAAGAAATTCAGTCCATTACTGAGGGCAGAGAGAGCAACAGACTCAACCTTAAAACCTATTCGCATCAGAGAGGACAATAAAAGTAGTTTCACATAGGGCGAGTTAAGTTCACGCTCTCTGATATACAATTCAATGGCCGGTGTTAAAATATAGAATGTTTCGGTTTACTTCCTTTTCTTTGCATGATTGAGCATAATATTCAACTCAATGAATCTACTGATATCAATGACTTGGACTGAGGATGTATCCAGACAGAGTTAAGACCCATACTGTGTCTCTTGTAAATTAACTATACTCTAACATCTATACTTCCTGCATGACATGGGGGTTAATGAACAGATAAAGTGTGACCATGTCATGCCTGCTAACTCAATAGCTCTAATCCAACAGACCAACAGTGTCTTGTGTGAGAACCTACCCCTGATCAACTTGTACTTTAAATCACATTTGAATTCCTGGCTGAAGAAATTGTAATTCAACTACAGTAAAACAATAATAACCCGTTTTTTGGGGGGGGCAGGGTTCGTGAAGGACAACTTAACAGTAGGGTATAACAAAAGTAATGAGACACTTCTGGGAGGGGGAACACAGGACAGGGAAAAGGAGACTTGCATGCATATGGCCACCAACACAACCTTCCCCGGCCCTTGTGAAAATGTTGCCCTCTTGCTGCCTGATCGGGGCTGCATGACATACGAGAGAGAAAAGATCAAGCCTACTAGAGATAAGGTCTGCATTATCTGAATTATTATTTGAGAAAACAATAGGTTCAATTCCATTCTAAATTAATTCAGAAATCCAGTCTTTCTGAGGATTCTCAATTCATGTCTTAATCCAGAATAGAGTCCTACAGAATATATACTTCCAGAAACCTTTACAAAAAATAAAAAGTGAAGTAATGCAAAAACACTGCCCATCATAGCCCTTCATATACAGTGCCTTCGGAAAGTATTCAGAGCCCTTGACTTTTTCCACCTTGTTACATTACAGCCCTATTCTAAAATTGATCAAAAATCCCCCCCCCCCCCCCCTTCAAATCAACACACAGCACCCCATAATGCCAAAGCGGACAGGTTTTTAGAAATGTATGCAAATGTTTTAAAAATAAAAAACAGAAAAATACCAGAGGCACTGTGTCAATGATTGTTGGTGAGAATGAAACAATGTCATGTAAATGCAGCTATTTGTCTTTACATTTTAGTCATTCAGCAGCTGCTCTTATCCAGAGTACATACATTTTCCAGATTTTTTTGTACTGATCCACAACGGGCATCTAACCCACAACCCTTGCATTGCAAGTGCCATGCTCTACCAAATGAGCCACATGAGTGAGGCAGGGCGATGTGGGTTAAATAACTCTGCACTGGGTCAAAGGCCACGTGAGGTACATTTTGACAGCTCTGGCTTTTGGTAGCAGCCAGCAGGACAAGTAACCATTGTACTGTATCCATTTCTCGATCCATCACACTCAGTCTGGTCAGGAGATCCTGGCTGCCCATCAATTTTGTTGTGGCTAAATATATAGCATGGCTAATATGATAGTAAGATAGAAACGCAACTATCCTCAAGATATCCTGGTTGATCTCCATAAATGACCACCACAGAAATTCTGGTCAAAATGTATAACATGGATATATTTGCACTTTAAATATTAGCTAAGCTTGAAGGCTTTCAACAGGGAACCACATCACATTGCTTCAGGTCACATAGGCCCTGAACTCACCTTCGTGTTTCCCCAGAAATCTTTGTACTCCTTTAGCAACTGCTGATTCTGGAAAATATCTGAAAGACAGTGAAAAGGAGTGAGGAGAAAATTAAAATGGGCATTTCTTATTGGACTAGCCAAGATAATCCATTCTCTTCCATTTGTTACCTAACAAATAGGACCCCCGGACTACATGTCAATATGTAAAACCACTTCAACACACAGCCTAGGCTGGGTTACAAAAAGAAAAACGCACATACTAAACAGAGCTAGTTATAGACGTTCTTCCGGTTCATCAAAGAATGCACATGCAGGGTGGAGGATACCTACTCTCTTCATACTCCCTCTCCTCCACTTTCCTGAGTTTCCGCTCTCTGTCAAGGGCTTCAGGACTTCCCCACACATCTAGAGCTCTGGAAGTCAGATTGAAATAACATGTTTGTATCATATACAAGATGGTCTACCTATTAGCATCACATTGGCTTAAGGTTGCTAATGTGCCATCAACTGTAAGGTGCAGGATTCCAACAATTGAGGTTCATGTTGGTGCTGTAAAGACTTTGCTTTGATGTTACTGGTAGTAAGGAATATAAAAAGTACTAACTTGACTTCCACATCTGATCGCAGAAATACAGTGAAAGCCTCGGTGTCGTCGTGCGGGCTGCGTTGACGGATCTTCCTTAGCTGCTCCAGGTCACTGAGGTCACACGAGAGAGAGAAAAAACAGAAAGATAAGTCAGAAATAGCGAGCAAGACAGAGGGCTAGAGTACATCAATCAGTCCCCAGAACAAATGACGGAATCGTGGGCATGTTAACTTCCCTTAATGTGATAATCACAACAGTGCGTTTCCCCATTAGCTCAGTGGAAGACTAATTCTAAGCCGCACTGGTATAGTCTGGAATACACCGAATTCAGAAAAGAATAGCTACAACTTCCTTTAAAAAGGTGTACATTGCCCATGCACCAGCAGAATACTCAAGAAATATCAATACTTTCACCATTGTGAGTTTTGGTTGACCTGTATCCATTAATGCCTATTTGTAAAATTCCCTGTTATTGAGGATTTACCTTGGCTTGAGACAGAACTCATTCGTAGCTCTGACTGCAGTGATAAAGTTGTTCTGGGTGTACTTGGATCCATAGTCCCTCTTCTTAAGCACAGCCCGCACTTTCACTTGAATTGTCTCAGTTTTTGTCAGACCTTGGGGTGTTGTTGACCCTGAGAAAATGGCCAATTAATAAAATGTCAATGAATTGTTTTACTGAACACCAGTGGTGTAAAGTACTTAAGTAAAAATAATCGTTTTTTGGGGTATTTGACAACTTTTACTTTACTACATTCCTAAAGAAAATTGTACTTTTTACTCCATACATTTTCCCCTGACACTCAAAAAGTACTTGTTAAATTTTGAATAAATAGGACAGGAAAATTGTCAAATTCAAACACTTATCAAGAGAACATCCCTGTTCATCCCTTCTTCCTCTGATCTGGAGGACTCGCTAACTACAAATGCCTAATTTGTAAATTATGTCTGCGTGTTAGTGTGCGCCCATTGCTATCCATAAATAAAAACAATTGTGCAATCTGGTTTGCTTAATAAGCCATTTGAAATTACAATTACTTTTGATACTTCTGTTCTCAATGACATTCAAATCAGCATTTAAAAAAGGCGCAAGTTTAAATTTGTTCCACCTGAGCGAGTCTGACGACAAGTCAGAGACCACTATGATGACACACCAAATGTGCTTGATGGATTGCAGGAAAAGAGCAGGAATAGGCTTTTGTCGGCTACAGTCCAAGCAGTGTCTTCCAATCATGGCGACTGCTGTCGGCATCCAAAGATGATCTAACTTGAATAAACACTTGGAGGTATGGATGACAGAAGTGGTTTAGTCTAGGATGATACGGACATCACCTATTATTGATATCCACCTAACGTTAGCTCACTGATGTGAATCACACTGCTGCCCTCTCATTTAGCTATTTGCGCGTTACGGATTGTGGCTGTTGTGGACGGCTGTTCACAAATCCGAATGTGTATTTGAACCCAATAATGGTTGAATTCAAGAAGCTGCCTATCAATCATTGTTTTTGAAACCAGTGGACAGCCAGTGAAAAATGCGCTCTTGCAACAGCTGCACAGTGTGGAGCCAAGCCTGTTGAACACAAGTGGGGATTTTTTTCTTCGGTATTGCTCAAAGAATGCCATTCCATGAGGGCAGCATGTATTTTTCAACTCGAATCAATGAGCCAAATCAATCCTCCATAAACAACAGTAGGGCTGGCTAATAAGTCCTTAGTTTTGGGGTCATGCTGAGGTAAAACTATTTGGCTAATCTAGATTTCCATAAGTCCTATTCTTGAAGATCAATGGGTATAATATTTATTGGAATGACTGGAATTCTGATACATCGTCACATTAAAAACCATAATACATTAAATTGTATTACAGTCGTGGCCAAAATATTTGAGAATGACAAACATTAATTTTCACAAAGTCTGCTGCCTCAGTTTGTATAATGGCAATTTGCATATACTCCAGAATGTTATGAAGAGTGATCAGATGAATTGCAATTATTTGCAGAGTCCCTCTTTGCCATGCAAATGAACTGAATCCCCCAAAAACATTTCCACAGCTTTTCAGCCCTGCCACAAAAGGACCAGCTGACATCATGTCAGTGACTCTCTCATTAACAGAGGTGTGAATGTTGACGAGGACAAGGCTGGAGATCACTCTCTCATGCTGATTGAGTTGGAATAACAGACTGGAAACTTCAAAAGGAGGGTGGTGCTTGGAATCATTGTTCTTCCTCTGTCAACCATGGTTACCTGCAAGGAAACATGTGCAGTCATCATTGCTTTGCACAAAAGGGCTTCACAGGCAAGGATATTGCTGCCAGTAAGATTGCACATAAATCAACCATTTATCAGATCATCAAGAACTTCAAGGAGAGCGGTTCAATTGTTGTGAAGAAGGCTTCAGGGCGCCCAAGAAAGTCCAGCAAGCGCCAGGACCGTCTCCTAAAGTTGATTCAGCTGCAGGATCGGGGCACCACCAGTACAGAGCTTGCTCAGGAATGGCAGCAGGCAGATGTGAGTGCATCTGCATGCACAGTGAGGTGAAGACTGAGGATGACCTGGTGTCAAGAAGGGCAGCAAAGAAGCCATTTCTCTCCAGGAAAAACATCAGGGACAGACTGAAAATATTCTGCAAACGGTACAGGGATTGGACTGCTGAGGCCAGGGGTAAAATCATTTTCTCTGATGAATCCCCTTTCCGATTGTTTGGGGCATCCGGAAAAAAGCTTGTCCGGAGAAGACAAGGTGAGCGCTACCATCAGTCCTGTGTCATGCCAACAGTAAAGCATCCCGAGATCTTTCATGTGAGGGGTTGCTTCTCAGCCAAGGGAGTGGGCTCACTCACAATTTTGCATAAGAACACAGCCATGAATAAAGAATGGGACAAACACATCCTCCGAGAGCAACTTCTCCCAACAATCCAGGAACATTTTGGTGACGAACAATGCCTTTTCCAGCATGATGGAGCAACTTGCCATAAGGCAAAAGTGATAACTAAGTGGCCCGGGGAACAAAACATCGATATTTTGGGTCCATGGCCAGGAAACTCCCCAGACCTTAATCCCATTGACAACTTGTGGTCAACCCTCAAAAGGCAGGTGGACAAACAAAAACCTACAAATTCTGACAAACTCCAAGCATTGATTATGCAAGAATGGGCTGCCATCAGTCAGGATGTGGCCCAGAAGTTAATTGACAGCATGCCACGGCAGATTGCAGAGGTCTTGAAAAAGACCTCAACTTCATGTAATTGTCAATAAAAGCCTTTGACACTTATGAAATGCTTGTAATTATACTTCAGTATTCCATAGTAACATCTGACAAAAATATCTAAAGACACTTGAGGCAGCAAACTTCGTGGAAATTAATATTTGTGTCATTCAAAACTTTGTTACGACTGTAGAAAGCGATGGGTTAGAAAAAGCCTACATAACCAACCCATAAAGTAAAATTTTACATCCACATATGGCCATCTTTATGTACATATTATTTATCCCCTTACACTTGTGTCTATAAGGTAGTAGTTTTGGAATTGTTAGCTAGATTGCTTGTTGGTTATTACTGCATTGTCGGAACTAGAAGCACAAGCATTTCGCTACACTCGCATTAACATCTGCTAACCATGTATGTGACAAATAAAATTTGATTTGAGCTATGTAAACTTTAACATTGATTTATCCTGCATTAAAAACTGGGTGGTTCGAGCCCTGAATGCTGATTGGCTGACAGCCGTGGTACATCAGACCGTATGACAAAACATTTATTTCATGTGTATGACAAAAAAAATTTACTGCTCTAATTACATTGGTAATAGCAATAAGGCACCTCTGGTGTTTGTGCTATATGGCCAATATATCACAGCTAAGGGCTGTATCTATGAACATCCCTTAGCCGTGGTACATTGGACATATACCACACCCCCTTGTGCATTATTGCTTAAATAGATTAAATTGGTAACATACATTTTTGTCTTCTACTAATGTCTCTTAAAGTTTAAGTAATCCAGAAGTAACGGAATGTAATCCGATTTCGTTACAGAGTTTGGGTAATCCAAAAGTTAAGTAACTGATTACAATGACAGATAACTAGTAACAGATTACATTTAGAAAGTAACCTACCCAACCCTTTTAAGGGGTTAGGGTCAAGCATGTTAAAAATAAAAATAAAAATGAGTACAACAACAAAGACTAATAGAGATCCTTTTCAATCCTTTTATGACAATGTAGCAATGCTTCAAGGACAGACACTTATCTGTTCTTATGACACCTGAACATAATACATTACTACTAATACTAATAATAGTGCATTATTAGCAGGCACAATAGAAAAACGTTTTGCAAACAGGTTTACACCAGTTTGGTTCCTGGTGAATACACATGTATATATTGCCAAAACAGGACAAGCAATTGCCATTACCTGGAGAGTCTGAGGGTTGTGCAGCCCCAGCTAGAACCTTCTCCACAGTAGGCGGACTGTCAGGTCCTTGTGTGGGAGGAGGGCCATCCTTACTGCTGCTGGAGGTAGAATAGTACTGGACATGGCTGGTTGCTAGATTGGCTACAAAGAAGTCAGGGAGGCTGAACCACAGATTGTGCATCCCTCCATTCTGCCACCCTGTCGTGAAATGTCTGTTTTAGCTATTTGGGCCACTACACCCACACTATGGACTGACAAAGAGCGTGATGCATTAAAAAAAAGCATCGACTTGAACATGTGAGCCTCACCGTGGCATGTTCGGGTAATCCTGTGGGGTCGTTGTGACAGTGGGGTTCTGTGCTGCCGGTAGACCCTGCAGAAGACTTGCCATGGTCTCTGTGCCAGGCCGGGGAACATCCTCCCAATTGCGGGGCTTCGTAGATCAATGCTGGAACTTGCTGTTTGAGTGATAACAATCACTGTCAGTATCGGTTGAGGTCGGCAAAACATAGCTACCTAACTACGCTAAGTTAAGATACAAAACAGACTCTCCTCCCAAATAAATCATACAACTAACGTTACCATCTAGAACGCTCGCTGAACCTGGCTGTATCTGGCTAACGTTAGTTAGCTAATAATGCCGCATCACAGCAGCTAGCTAGTTCCAAGTTGGCTGACCGGCTAGTATAGTTAGCAAACTAGTTGTCTAACGTTAGCTAGGTTAGAAGGATGAGGTTCAAATGGAATTGCAACGAAAGCGCCCTGTTAACCTGGTCAATGTTGTTATGACAGTAACGTTACCATCAATAAATGAAACGGGTGGACAATTACCTTGCTAACTAACTCGATACTGGCAAGCCAGACAAAGCCTCCGGCGCCGGACAGAGGCCAAACGGGTTTGGAATACCGTGGTAACGTTAGTTACTGTAGTTAGCTAGCTTACGTTAGCCTGCTGGCACATGCTACATAAAGCGTCACCCTACGTATACATTCATTATGCATTTGTTTTAGATGGCAGATAGACGGTTTATACATGGTTATTTATTTCAAGGCGGCCTTACCTTTCTTGTGTGATATTTGCTCCGCATATCTCAGTCCATTTCAGTTATGTTAACCCGCTAACGTTAGTTAAGATAAACACTGCGGCCCTAAATAACTTCACTGAGACGAACGCAGCGTTCAAAACAACTCGGAACTCGGAAATCTTCGACTTTCGACTCCCGTGCGTTCGCGACAATGAACTCGGAAAAAAACTAGCTATTTTTGAACTGTCATCCAACTCGGAATTCCAAGTTAAACTTCAAATCATGACGTAGTGATCTTCAGGTTGTAAAGTCAGAGTTCTAAAAGGATGCCAGGTTTCGGATTTGGAATTCCAAGTTGGATGACCGTTCAAATACATTTGCCAGTCGAAACTCGTTTTCCCAGTTTTCAGTTGTTTGAAACACTCGGAAGTCTGAGAATTCCAAGTTCCCAGTTGTTTTGAACGCGGCATCAGGAATCTTTCTAAAGCCCCGACAAACCCCATGATTTGACCTCGTTTTCTTCCGAGTTCTCGGTCGTCGTGAAAGTTATTTGCATAGAGCTATTATATTGGAGTTGGAGTTCCGTGGTTGCCATGGCGCCGTGCTGTCGGCAGAGAGCTTTGTAAATATTGTACATCATTTAATATTTTTAGCAAGGCAGATTTTAATATGACACATTTTTTTGAAATAAACTTTTTATTTTGTTAGCTAATTATTTTCGGATTGTTTATACAGTACCATTCAAAAGTTTGGACACACCTACTCATTCAATGGTTTTTCTTTATTTGTACTATTTTCTACATTGTAGAATAATAGTGAAGACATCAAAACTATGAAATAACACATATGGAAGGAAGCATGTAGTAAACAAAAAAGTGTTAAACAAAATATGTTTGAGATTCTTCAAAGTAGCCACCCATTGCTTTGATGACAGCTTTGCACACTCTTGTCATTCTCTTAACCAGCTTCATGAGTCACCTGGAATGCATTTCAATTAACAGGTGTGCCTTTTTAAAAGTTAATTTGTGTAATGTCTTTCCTTCTTAATGCGTTTGAGCCAATCATTTTTGTTGTGTCAAGGTAGGGGTGGAATACAGAATATAGCCCTATTTGATAAAATACTAAGTCCATATAATGGCAAGAACAGCTCAAATAAGCAAAGAGAAACAACAGTCCATCATTACTTTAAGACATAAAGGTCAGTCAATGCGGAAAATGTCAAAAACGTTGAAAGTTTCTTCAAGTGAAGTCGCAAAAACCACCAAATGCTATGATGAGGACCGCCACAGGAAAGGAAGAGCCAGTTACCTCTGCTGCAGAGGATGAGTTCATTAGAGTTACCAGCCTCAGAAATTGCAGCCCAAATAAAAGTAACTGACACATCTCAATATCAACTGTTCAGAGGAGACTGTGTGAATCAGGCCTTCATGGTCGAATTGCTGCTTGGGCCAAGAAACACGAGCAATGGACATTAGACCAGTGGAAATCTGTCCTTTGGTCTGATGAGTCCAAATTGGAGATTTTTGGTTCCAACCGCCGTGTCTTTGTGAGACGCAGAGTAGGTGAACAAATTATCTCCATGTGTGAGGTTCCCACCGTGAAGCATGGAGGAGGAGGTGTGATGGTGTGGGGGTGCTTTGCTGCTGACACGGTCTGTGATTTATTTAGAATTCAAGGCACACTTAACCAGCATGGCTACCACAGCATTCTGCAGCGATACGCCATCCCACCTGGTTTGCTCTTAGTGGGACTATAATTTGTTTTTTTAATAGGACAATGACCAAAAACATACCTCCAGACTGTGAAAGGGCTATTTGACCAAGGAGAGTGATGGAGTGCTGCATCAGATGACCTGACCTCAACCCAATTCATTTGAAGGTGAGCTTTCACTGTTGACTGGAGTGATCTTCATGCCCTAAGCAATGCAACTGCATGACTGGGACAAGAATTCGGCCCTGGCATTTTATCAGCACCAGCCCACATCAATGTGTGCGCCCAGTGACTGGCAAGACATGGTCCTCCTCCTCATTTTTTTAATCAGCTCATGTTTAAAACAAATATAATTTGTAAAATCACCACTGGAGATAACTCACTACTATGACTGTTTCTCTGCTCTAGCCATTTTGTTTGCCTCCCTTTTGTGCTGTCTATCTGTTTCAGTATATTCTCTGCTGTCCCTCCGTCCTTCTTCTTGTTCTCTGTCTGTCTACCTGCTTAAGCCTTAAGGGTTCTACGCAGTCTATGCAAACAAACAAAGCGGATGGACATCAGTTTATCACTTTCCAAAAATTCAGCTGCACAATGTATGTAGAACTACATAGAGAGCAATGCAAATGGACCTTAGTGCCTGTCATATGTGTTCCCCTTAACTTCTTGAGACTAGGGGGCAGTATTTTGATGTTTGGATGAAAAACATGTCCAAATGAAACTGCCTTTCTCTGGCCCAGAAGCTAGAATATGCATATAATTGGCATATTATGATAGAAAACACTCTAAAGTTTCCAAAACTGTCAAAATATTGTCTGTGAGAATAACAGAACTGATATTGCAGGCGAAAACCTGAGGAAACTCCAAACAGGAAGTGCTGTTTTTCTGAAACCTCTCTGTTCCATTGCATGTCTTCCCTCCATTTAAAGGGATATCAACCAGATTCCTTTCCCTGTAGCTTCCACAAGGTGTGAACAGTCTTTAGACATAGTTTCAGGCTTTTATTCTGAAAAATTAGCGAGAATTTAGAATTCCTCACAATCAAATGTCGACCGCATTATCTACCAAGGGAATTCTCTTCGATTATAATCACAGCCGTATATATTCCCCCCCAAGCAGACACATCGATGGCTCTGAACGAACTTTAATTTGACTCTTTGCAAACTGGAAACCACATATCCTGAGGCTGCATTCATTGTAGCTGGGGATTTTAACAAGGCTAATCTGAAAACAAGACTCCCTAAATTGTATCAGCATATCGATTGCCAACCAGGGCTGGTAAAACCTTGGATCATTGCTATTCTAACTTCCGCAACGCATAGAAGGCCCTCCCCCGCCCTCCTTTCGGAAAAGCTGACCACGACTCCATTTTGTTGCTCCCTGCCTACAGACAGAAGCTAAAACAAGAAGCTCCCGCGCTGAGGTCTGTTCAACACTGGTCCGACCAATCTGATTCCACGCTCCAAGACTGCTTCCATCACGTGGACTGGGATATGTTTCGTATTGCGTAAAACAACAACATTGACGAATACACTGATTCGGTGAGCGAGTTCATTAGAACCTGCGTTGAAGATGTCGTTCCCATATCAACGATTAAAACATTCCCAAACCAGAAACCGTGCATTGATGGCAGCATTTGCGTGAAACTGAAAGCGCGAACCACTGCTTTTAATCAGGGCAAGGTGACCGGAAACATGACCGAATACAAACAGTGTAGCTATTCCCTCCGCAAGGCAATAGGAATACCTATGTGAGAATGCTGTTCATCGACTACAGCTCAGCATTTAACACCATATAGTACCCTCCAAACTCGTCATCAAGCTCGAGACCCTGGGTCTCGACCCCGCCCTGTGCAACTGGGTACTGGACTTCCTGACGGGCCGCCCCCAGGTGGTGAGGGTAGGTACTCCACCCCGCTGATCCTCAACACTGGGGCCCCACAAGGGTGCGTTCTGAGCCCTCTCCTATACTCCCTGTTCACCCACGACTGTGTGGCCACGCACGCCTCCAACTCAATCATCAAGTTTGCGGACGACACTACAGTGGTAGGCTTGATTACCAACAACGACGAGACGGCCTACAGGGAGGCGGTGAGGGCCCTCGGAGTGTGGTGTCAGGAAAATAACCTCACACTCAACGTCAACAAAACTAAGGAGATGATTGTGGACTTCAGGAAACAGCAGAGGGAACACCCCCCTATCCACATCGATGGGACAGTAGTGGAGAGGGTAGTAAGTTTTAAGTTTCTCGGCGTACACATCACAGACAAACTGAATTGGTCCACCCACACAGACAGCATCGTGAAGAAGGCGCAGCAGCGCCTCTTCAACCTCAGGAGGCTGAAGAAATTCGGCTTGTCACCAAAAGCACTCAAACTTCTACAGATGCACAATCGAGAGCATCCTGTCGGGCTGTATCACCGCCTGGTACGGCAACTGCTCCGCCCACAACCGTAAGGCTCTCCAGAGGGTAGTGAGGTCTGCACAACGCATCACCGGGGGCAAACTACCTGCCCTCCAGGACACCTACACCACCCAATGTTACAGGAAGGCCATAAAGATCATCAAGGACAACAACCACCCGAGCCACTGCCTGTTCACCCCGCTATCATCCAGAAGGCGAGGTCAGTACAGGTGCATCAAAGCTGGGACCGAGAGACTGAAAAACAGCTTCTATCTCAAGGCCATCAGACTGTTAAACAGCCACCACTAACATTGAGTGGCTGCTGCCAACACACTGACTCAACTCCAGCCACTTTAATAATGGGAATTGATGGGAATTGATGTAAAATATATCACTAGCCACTTTAAACAATGCTACCTAATATAATGTTTACATACCCTACATTATTCATCTCATATGTATACGTACAAAAATCGCTGAAACTGGAAACACTTATCTCCCTCACTAGCTTTAAGCACCAACTGTCAGAGCAGCTCACAGATTACTGCACCTGTACATAGCCCACCTATAATTTAGCCCAAACAACTACCTCTTTCCCAACTGTATTTAATTTTTATTTATTTATTTATTTAGCTCCTTTGCACCCCATTATTTTTTATTTCTACTTTGCACATTCTTCCATTGCAAAACTACCATTCCAGTATTTTACTTGCTATATTGTATTTACTTTGCCATCATGGCCTTTTTTGCCTTTACCTCCCTTCTCACCTCATTTGCTCACATTGTATATAGACTTGTTTATACTGCATTATTGACTGTATGTTTGTTTTTACTCCATGTGTAACTCTGTGTCGTTTTATCTGTCGAACTGCTTTGCTTTATCTTGGCCAGGTCGCAATTGTAAATGAGAACTTGTTCTCAACTTGCCTACCTGGTTAAATAAAGGTAAAATAAAAAAATAAAAAAGTATATACTGTACTCTATATCATCTACTGCATCTTTATGTAATACATGTATCACTAGCCACTTTAAACTATGCCACCCTGTTTACATACCCTACATTACTCATCTCATATGTATATACTGTACAAAACCCGGCGCAAACCAGGCGGAAGCATGCCAACCTGACAATAAACAATACCCCACACAGACATGGAGGGAACAGAGGGCTAAATACACATAGTAATGATGATGAGATGTAAACCAGGTGTGCAGGAAAACAAGACAAAATAAATGGAAAATGAAAGGTGGATCGGCAATGGCTAGAAGACAAGTGACCTCGACCACCGAACGCCACCCGAACAAGGAGAGGAACCGACTTCGGCGGAAGTCGTGACAGTTTCCCACATGAGACAAGCTCTAAAGCCACTAAAATATGTGCTCTGTCTGTACCCTCCCTATAACAAACTCACTATAACAAAGACGGTGGTATCAGTGTGTATTCAAGTGTTTTGGGGAACGCTCTAGTTTATAAGGGTACACAAACGGTTCACTCTGTTACATTGAATCTACTCAATGTTTATCATTATGTGTCATATTATGTGATGGATAGGAATCTAAATACTATCCTCAATACATTTTGAGACAGCTCATAAGGTGCCTATAACATTGCTTGGTTTTACTTGCTTGTGTTTTAGACCTTGACTGAAATGGAATTGAATGCAATTGAAAGTAACATAGATTGTATGTTGGAAAATATAATTTCCTCCGTCATATTGAGAGTCAATAAACCCTTGACATCATGTGAAATTATTATTAATTCCCTTTTCTGTCCAACACAATTTGGGCAGTGTGGAAATGTGAACATTGTGATTCTTTCACAGGATTCATTACAAGGTTCCAGAAACAAACGAGCCATAGTGCAGTTTGGGAAAATGCCTGGTGGGCCAGTTCATATGCCTGGTGGGCCAGTTCATATGCCTGGTGGGCCAGTTCAAATGCCTGGTGGGCCAGTTCAAATGCCTGGTAGGCCAGTTCATATGCCTGGTGGGCCAGTTCATATGCCTGGTGGGCCAGTTCAAATGCCTGGTAGGCCAGTTCATATGCCTGGTGGGCCAGTTCATATGCCTGGTGGGCCAGTTCATAGGCCTGGTGGGCCTGTTCATATGCCTGGTGGGCCAGTTCATATGCCTGGTGTGCTGGTCTCATAGGAGAGAGAAAATAAAACAACAGAATTGGCCTGTTAACTAATTTTATCATGATTGTGCAGAATGATCATCATTTGGCTAATGGGCTGCTGTCCCATAAACATTTTGAGATTCTATATTTTGAGTAGCCACCGTTTCCTTAATGACAGCCTCGCACACTCTTGGCATTCTCTCAACCAGCTCCATGTGGTAGTCACCTGGAATGCAGGTGTGCTTTGTTAAAAGTTCATTTGTGGAATTTCTTTCCTTAATGCATTTGAGACAATCAGTTGTGTTGTGACAAGGTAGGGGTTGTATACAGAAGACAGCCCTATTTGGTAAAAGACCAAGTCCATATTATGGAAAGAACAGGTCAAATTAGCAAAGAGAAATGACAGTCCATCATTTACTTGAAGAAATGAAACATTTCAAGAACTTTGAACGTTTCTTCAAGTGCAATCGCAAAAACTATCAAGCGCTATGATGAAACTGGCTCTCATGAGGACCGCCACAGGAAAGGAAGACCCAGAGTTACCTCTGCTGCAGAGGATAAGTTCATTAGTTACCAGCATCCATAACAGACACATCTGAACAACTGTGTGAATCAGGCCTTCATGGTCGAATTTCTGCAAAGGAACCACTACTAAAGGACACCAATAAGAAGAGACTTGCTTGGGCCAAGAAACACGAGAAATGGACATTAGATGAGTCCAAATTGGAGATTTTTGGTTCCAAACACCATGACTTTGTGAGATGCAGAGTAGGTCAACAGTTGATCTCCGTATGTGTGGTTTCCACCTTGAAGCATGGAGGTGTGATGGTGTGGGGGTGCTTTGCTGGTGACACTGTCAGTGATGTTATTTAGAATTCAAGGCACACTTAACCAGCATGGCTACCACAGCATTCTGCAGCGATACGCCATTCCATCTTGTTTGCGCTTAGTGGGACTATCATTTGTTTTTCAACTGGACAATGACCCAACACACCTCCAGGCTGTGTAAAGTCTATTTGACCAAGAAGGAGAGTGATGGAGTGCTGCATCAGATGACCTGGCCTCCACAATCATCCGACCTCAACCCAATTGAAATGGTTTGGGATGAGTTGGACCGCAGAGTGAAGGAAAAGCAGCCAACAAGTGCTCAACATATGTGGGAACTCCTTCAAGACTGTTGGAAAAGTATTCCAGCTTAAGTTGGTTGAGAGAATGCCAAGAGTGTCCAAAGCTGTCATCTCTGCAAAGCGTGGCTACTTTGAAGAATTTTATTTATTTTAATTTTATTTTTTTAACACTTTTTTGGTTACTACATGATTCCATATGTGTTATTTAATAGTTTTAATGTCTTCACTATTATTATACAATATAGAAAATAGTAAAATAAAGAAAAACCCTTGAATGAGTAGGTGTCCAAACTTTTGACTGGTGCTGTATCTTATTTTAAATATATACATTTCCTTTATTATTTTCCCCTAATTCTATTCTAATTCTCCTCCCCTAATCTGAGTAAACGAATGGACAACAACACTTAGGCTTCTACTTCCATCTTATACATACTATATACAACGAGTTGCAGAGGGAGGTGTTTAGTCCCAGGGTCCTTAGCTTAGTGATGAGCTTTGAGGGCACTATGGTGTTGAACGCTGAGCTGTCGTCAATGAATAGCATTTTCACATAGGTGTTCCTTTTGTCCAGGTGGGAAAGGGCAGTGTGGAATGCAATAGAGATTGCATGATCTGTTGGTGCGGTATGCAAATTGGAGTGGGTCTAGGGTTTCTGGGATAATGGTGTTGATGTGAGCCTTGACTAGCCTTTCAAAGCATTTCATGGCTACAGATGTGAGTGCTACGGGTCGGTAGTCATTTAGGCAGGTCACCTTTGTGTTCCTGGGCACATGGTGGTCTGCTTGAAACATGTTGGTATTACAGACAGACAGGGAGAGGTTGAAAATGTTAGTGAAGTCACTTGCCAGTTGATCAGCGCGTGCTCGGAGTTCACATCCTGGTAATCCGTCTGGGTCAGCGGCCTTGTGAATGTTTACCTGTTTAAAAGGTCTTACTCACATCGGCTGTGGAGAGCGTGATCACACAGTCGTCCAGAGACAGCTGATGCTCTCATGCATGTTTCAGTGTTGCTTGCCGCGAAGCAAACATAGTTGTTTAGCTTGTCTGGTAGGCTCGTGTCACTGGGCAGCTCTCGGCTGTGCTTCCCTTTGTAGTCTGTAACAGTTTGCAGGCCCTGCAACATCCAACGAGCATAGTAGTACGATTCGATCTTAGTTCTGTAAATGAATCGCACAAAGTCAAAGAACTACAAATCCTATAGCCTGTCCCACCTCGAGCTGCAACACTGCCTGACTAGGGACTGTGTGCACCTTAACAACTGAGTGAAATATTCATTTTTAGAAGGGCTGTGCACAGGCATAACAGTTGGTCTAATTTACTTGAAACTGAAGTCTACTGAAGTGAGACTTCGTCCTTGTGTTTCTTGGCTATTTACATTGTTTTGTTCACAAGCTAAGTTGTTTTTCAATGTTTGAGTTTCAACTGCTAGGGAAGAGAAGACAAAGCATCTATTAGTCAGACTTTCAATCTCACAGGTGCATGACTCTGGAGTCGTGTTACCAGAGTAACCTCCAGCCCTTATAGAGGCAGGTGAACATTTGTCTCATCTGTGATATTTTGGTTAAAAGGCTAAGGTCACAATATACAATAAACAATATACCACATTACTTCTAACTGGTAATATGTTTTTTGTTTTAGAAACATTACAAAGCATTCTCATCTGTTTTTTTTTCGTGTGTGTAATTTTAGGTTTTTAAATCTACCTGACACGGTGGCTGGTGGACCTGAAATGAAATTTTAGGTCCAGATAATACATCGAATCTATGAACAGAAATGACTGTAACCAAACAAACATTGCAAATTAGAAATGATTGGAATAGAGAGTAAATGTAGGCTACTACTGGTGTTATAGGTGATGGTGAATTGATAAAGAAAAGGAGAGTCGCACTCTCTAGGAGCTCAGATGCAATGATTTAATAACCTAATACAGTGGCTTGCGAAAGTATTCACCCCCTTGGCATTTTTCCTATTTTGTTGCCTTACAACCTGGAATTAAAATAGATTTTTTGGGGGGGGGGGTTTTATCATTTGATTTCCACAACATGCCTACCACTTTGAAGATGCAAAATATGTTTTATTGTGAAACAAACAAGAAATAAGACAAAAAAAGGAAACTTGAGGTATGTCTCTATAAGCATGGCACATCTAGCCTATTTATTATACTTCTTCATCAAGCACTATGAATTAATTTATTAGATGATATCTCATGATTTGGGCCCTGCCAAACCATGGGCTGGTGCCATCAACTGTAATAGTTCGTGACACCAGGGGAAAATGTTAGTCTGGAGCTCTGTAATAGTAATTAACACTTAAGGGCAGGTGTTGATTAACTTCTTGGTGCACCCATCCCGTTTCGTCAAAATCCGCTGAATTGCAGAGCGCCAAATTAAAATTAAATTACTAAAAATATTTAATTTTCATTAAATCACAAGTGGAATATACCAAAACACTGTTTAGCTTGTTGTTACACATTTTCAACCTCTCCCTGTCTGTCTGTAATACCAACATGTTTCAAGCAGACCACCATGTGCCCAGGAACACAAAGGTGACCTGCCTAAATGACTACCGACCCGTAGCACTCACATCTGTAGCCATGAAATGCTTTGAAAGGCTAGTCAAGGCTCACATCAACACCATTATCCCAGAAACCCTAGACCCACTCCAATTTGCATACTGCACCAACAGATCATGCAATCTCTATTGCACTCCACACTGCCCTTTCCCACCTGGACAAAAGGAACACCTATGTGAAAATGCTATTCATTGACGACAGCTCAGCGTTCAACACCATAGTGCCCTCAAAGCTCATCACTAAGCTAAGGACCCTGGGACTAAACACCTCCCTCTGCAACTCGTTGTATATAGTATGTATAAGATGGAAGTAGAAGCCTAAGTGTTGTTGTCCATTCGTTTACTCAGATTAGGGGAGAAGTGGTAGAATTAGGGGAAAATAATAAAGGAAATGTATATATTTAAAATAAGATACAGCACCAGTCAAAAGTTTGGACACCTACTCATTCAAGGGTTTTTCTTTATTTTACTATTTTCTATATTGTATAATAATAGTGAAGACATTAAAAGTATTAAATAACACATATGGAATCATGTAGTAACCAAAAAAGTGTTAAAAAAATTAAATTAAAATAAATACAATTCTTCAAAGTAGCCACCCTTTGCAGAGATGACAGCTTTGGACACTCTTGGCATTCTCTCAACCAACTTAAGCTGGAATACTTTTCCAACAGTCTTGAAGGAGTTCCCACATACAGTGCCTTGCGAAAGTATTCGGCCCCCTTGAACTTTGAGACCTTTTGCCACATTTCAGGCTTCAAACATAAAGATATAAAACTGCATTGTTTTGTGAAGAATCAACAACAAGTGGGACACAATCATGAAGTGGAACGACATTTATTGGATATTTCAAACTTTTTTAACAAATCAAAAACGGAAAAATTGGGCGTGCAAAATTATTCAGCCCCCTTAAGTTAATACTTTGTAGCGCCACCTTTTGCTGCGATTACAGCTGTAAGTCGCTTGGGGTATGTCTCTATCAGTTTTGCACATCGAGAGACTGACATTTTTTCCCAATCCTCCTTGCAAAACAGCTCGAGCTCAGTGAGGTTGGATGGAGAGCATTTGTGAACAGCAGTTTTCAGTTCTTTCCACAGATTCTCGATTGGATTCAGGTCTGGACTTTGACTTGGCCATTCTAACACCTGGATATGTTTATTTTTGAACCATTCCATTGTAGATTTTGCTTTATGTTTTGGATCATTGTCTTGTTGGAAGACAAATCTCCGTCCCAGCCTCAGGTCTTTTGCAGACTCCATCAGGTTTTCTTCCAGAATGGTCCTGTATTTGGCTCCATCCATCTTCCCATCAATTTTAACCATCTTCCCTGTCCCTGCTGAAGAAAAGCAGGCCCAAACCATGATGCTGCCACCACCATGTTTGACAGTGGGGATGGTGTATTCAGGGTGATGGGCTGTGTTGCTTTTACGCCAAACATAACGTTTTGCATTTTTGCCAAAAAGTTCAATTTTGGTTTCATCTGACCAGAGCACCTTCTTCCACATGTTTGGTGTGTCTCCCAGGTGGCTTGTGGCAAACTTTAAACAACACTTTTTATGGATATCTTTAAGAAATGGCTTTCTTCTTGCCACTCTTCCATAAAGGCCAGATTTGTGCAATATATGAATGATTGTTGTCCTATGGACAGAGTCTCCCACCTCAGCTGTAGATCTCTGCAGTTCATCCAGAGTGATCATGGGCCTCTTGGCTGCATCTCTGATCAGTCTTCTCCTTGTATGAGCTGAAAGTTTAGAGGGATGGCCAGGTCTTGGTAGATTTGCAGTGGTCTGATACTCCTTCCATTTCAATATTATCGCTTGCACAGTGCTCCTTGGGATGTTTAAAGCTTGGGAAATCTTTTTGTATCCAAATCCGGCTTTAAACTTCTTCACAACAGTATCTCGGACCTGCCTGGTGTGTTCCTTGTTCTTCATGATGCTCTCTGCACTTTTAACGGACCTCTGAGACTATCACAGTGCAGGTGCATTTATACGGAGACTTGATTACACACAGGTGGATTGTATTTATCATTATTAGTCATTTAGGTCAACATTGGATCATTCAGAAATCCTCACTGAACTCCTGGAGAGAGTTTGCTGCACTAAAAGTAAAGGGGCTGAATAATTTTGCATGCCCAATTTTTCAGTTTTTGATTTGTTAAAAAAGTTTGAAATATCCAATAAATGTCGTTCCACTTCATGATTGTGTCCTACTTGTTGTTGATTCTTCACAAAAAAATACAGTTTTATATATTTATGTTTGAAGCCTGAAATGTGGCAAAAGGTCGCAAAGTTCAAGGGGGCCGAATACTTTCGCAAGGCACTGTATGTTGAGCACTTGTTGGCTGCTTTTCCTTCACTCTGCGGTCCAACTCATCCCAAACCATTTCAATTGGGTTGAGGTCGGGTGATTGTGGAGGCCAGGTCATCTGATGCAGCACTCCATCACTCTCCTTCTTGGTCAAATAGACTTTACACAGCCTGGAGGTCTGTTGGGTCATTGTCCAGTTGAAAAACAAATGATAGTCCCACTAAGCGCAAACAAGATGGAATGGCGTATCGCTGCAGAATGCTGTGGTAGCCATGCTGGTTAAGTGTGCCTTGAATTCTAAATAACATCACTGACAGTGTCACCAGCAAAGCACCCCCACACCATCACACCTCCATGCTTCAAGGTGGAAACCACACATACGGAGATCAACTGTTGACCTACTCTGCATCTCACAAAGTCATGGTGTTTGGAACCAAAAATCTCCAATTTGGACTCATCTAATGTCCATTTCTCGTGTTTCTTGGCCCAAGCAAGTCTCTTCTTATTGGTGTCCTTTAGTAGTGGTTCCTTTGCAGAAATTCGACCATGAAGGCCTGATTCACACAGTTGTTCAGATGTGTCTGTTATGGATGCTGGTAACTAATGAACTTATCCTCTGCAGCAGAGGTAACTCTGGGTCTTCCTTTCCTGTGGCGGTCCTCATGAGAGCCAAATAGGGCTGTCTTCTGTATACAACCCCTACCTTGTCACAACACAACTGATTGTCTCAAACGCATTAAGGAAAGAAATTCCACAAATGAACTTTTAACAAAGCACACCTGCATTCCAGGTGACTACCACATGAAGCTGGTTGAGAGAATGCCAAGAGTGTGCGAAGCTGTCATTAAGGAAACGGTGGCTACTCAAAATATAGAATCTCTAAATGTTTATGGGACAGCAGCCCATTAGCCAAATGATGATCATTCTGCACAATCATGATAAAATTAGTTAACAGGCCAATTCTGTTGTTTTATTTTCTCTCTCCTATGAGACCAGCACACCAGGCATATGAACTGGCCCACCAGGCATATGAACTGGCCCACCAGGCCTATGAACTGGCCCACCAGGCCTATGAACTGGCCCACCAGGCATATGAACTGGCCTACCAGGCATTTGAACTGGCCCACCAGGCATATGAACTGGCCCACCAGGCATATGAACTGGCCTACCAGGCATTTGAACTGGCCCACCAGGCATTTGAACTGGCCCACCAGGCATATGAACTGGCCCACCAGGCATATGAACTGGCCTACCAGGCATTTGAACTGGCCCACCAGGCATATGAACTGGCCCACCAGGCATTTTCCCAAACTGCACTATGGCTCGTTTGTTTCTGGAACCTTGTAATGAATCCTGTGAAAGAATCACAATGTTCACATTTCCACACTGCCCAAATTGTGTTGGACAGAAAAGGGAATTAATAATAATTTCACATGATGTCAAGGGTTTATTGACTCTCAATATGACGGAGGAAATTATATTTTCCAACATACAATCTATGTTACTTTCAATTGCATTCAATTCCATTTCAGTCAAGGTCTAAAACACAAGCAAGTAAAACCAAGCAATGTTATAGGCACCTTATGAGCTGTCTCAAAATGTATTGAGGATAGTATTTAGATTCCTATCCATCACATAATATGACACATAATGATAAACATTGAGTAGATTCAATGTAACAGAGTGAACCGTTTGTGTACCCTTATAAACTAGAGCGTTCCCCAAAACACTTGAATACACACTGATACCACCGTCTTTGTTATAGTGAGTTTGTTATAGGGAGGGTACAGACAGAGCACATATTTTAGTGGCTTTAGAGCTTGTCTCATGTGGGAAACTGTCACGACTTCCGCCGAAGTCGGTTCCTCTCCTTGTTCGGGTGGCGTTCGGTGGTCGAGGTCACTTGTCTTCTAGCCATTGCCGATCCACCTTTCATTTTCCATTTATTTTGTCTTGTTTTCCTGCACACCTGGTTTACATCTCATCATCATTACTATGTGTATTTAGCCCTCTGTTCCCTCCATGTCTGTGTGGGGTATTGTTTATTGTCAGGTTGGCATGCTTCCACCTGGTTTGCGCCGGGTTTTGTTTTATACCAGTGCTTTGTGGCAGCCGGTACTTTGTACTTGGGTTTTTGTACTTTGTGCTGCCTCACTTGTTCTTTGGGCATTTGTTTTTGTGACGAAGTTGCGTTCTGTATTATGATTGTCTAAGCAAAGTACCTTGTCCACTCTGCTCTCCTGCGCCTGACTTCCATGCACCAGCTACACCCACCAATGACAGAAACGGACACGCACGCCCCGTCACTCATCAATGTCGACACTGGTTTTGACATGATGTCGTGTTGATGTTACATTCTTTCTCCTCCTCCACAACAGATGAGAATAGACAGACACTGCAGTGGATACCCAATATAGTGCACTACTTTTGACCAGAGCCCAGCCTATTTGCAAAAGGGCAGTCCTGGTAGGCTACACCACTGCATAAGGCCAGTCTTGGTAGACTACACCACTGCATAAGGCCAGTCTTGGTAGAGTACACCACTGCATAAGGCCAGTCCTGGTAGACTACACCACTGCATAAGGCCAGTCTTGGTAGACTACACCACTGCATAAGGCCAGTCTTGGTAGACTACACCACTGCATAAGGCCAGTCTTGGTAGACCACACCACTGCATAAGGCCAGTCTTGGTAGACCACACCACTGCATAAGGCCAGTCTTGGTAGACTACACCACTGCATAAGGCCAGTCTTGGTAGACTACACCACTGCATAAGGCCAGTCTTGGTAGACTACACCACTGCATAAGGCCAGTCTTGGTAGACTACACCACTGCATAAGGCCAGTCTTGGTAGACTACACCACTGCATAAGGCCAGTCTCGGTAGACTACACCACTGCATAAGGCCAGTCTCGGTAGACTACACCACTGCATAAGGCCAGTCTCGGTAGACTACACCACGCCAAATTAGAACGTGGAGCAAATGTTCCACCCTGACACAAGTGAAATGGGATGTTTTTGAGGTGCCAGTGAACATTGAATTAGCATACTTGTGCAAATGTGAGGGAACAGCGACTGCGTGGCCACGCACGCCTCCAACTCAATCATCATGTTTGCGGACGACACAACAGTAGGCTTGATTACCAACAACGACGAGACGGCCTACAGGGAGGAGGTGAGGGCCCTCGGAGTGTGGTGTCAGGAAAATAACCTCACACTCAACGTCAACAAAACTAAGGAGATGATTGTGGACTTCAGGAAACAGCAGAGGGACCCCCTATCCACATCGATGGAACAGTAGTGGAGATGGTAGTAAGTTTTAAGTTCCTCGGCGTACACATCACAGACAAACTGAATTGGTCCACCCACACAGACAGCATCGTGAAGAAGGCGCAGCAGCGCCTCTTCAACCTCAGGAGGCTGAAGAAATTTGGCTTGTCACCAAAAGCACTCACAAACTTCTACAGATGCACAATCGAGAGCATCCTGTGGGCTGTATCACCGCCTGGTACGGCAACTGCTCCGCCCACAACCGTAAGGCTCTCCAGAGGGTAGTGAGGTCTGCACAACGCATCACCGGGGGCAAACTACCTGCCCTCCAGGACACCTACACCACCCGATGTCACAGGAAGGCCATAAAGATCATCAAGGACAATAACCACCCAAGCCACTGCCTGTTCACCCCGCTATCATCCAGAAGGCGAGGTCAGTACAGGTGCATCAAAGCTGGGACCGAGAGACTGAAAAACAGCTTCTATCTCAAGGCCATCAGACTGTTAAACAGCCAACACACTGACTCAACTCCAGCTACTTTAATAATGGGAATTTTGATGGGAAATGATGTAAAATATATCACTAGCCACTTTAAACAATGCTACCTAATATAATGTTTACATACCCTACATTATTCATCTCATATGTATATACTGTACTCTATATCATCTTTATGTAATACATGTATCACTAGCCACTTTAACTATGCCACTTTGTTTACATACTCATCTCATATGTATATACTGCACTCAATACCATCTACTGTATCTTGCCTATGCCGCTCTGTACCATCACTCATTCATATATCTTTATGTACATATTCTTTATCCCCTTACACTTGTGTCTATAAGGTAGTAGTTTTGGAATTGTTAGCTAGATTACTTGTTGGTTATTACTGCATTGTCGGAACTAGAAGCACAAGCATTTCGCTATACTCGCATTAACATCTGCTAACCATGTGTATGTGACAAATAAAATTTGATTTGATTTGATTTTTTTTACTCTGAGGACAGCGCCCAGCATTACCAACACATGAAAATCCCATTTCAACCCGCCAGGCGTGACACAAAAGTCAGAAATAACGATATAATTCATGCCTTACCTTTGAAGATCTTCTTCTGTTGGCACTCCAATATGTCCATTAAACATCACAAATGGTCCTTTTGTTCGATTAATTCCATTGTCATATCTCCAAAATGTACATTTATTTGGCGCGTTTGATTCAGAAAATACACCGGTTCCAACTCGCACAACATGACTACAAAGTATCTAATAAATTACCTGTAAACTTGATGCAAACATTTCAAACAACTTTCCTAATCCAACTTTAGGTATTTTTAAACGTAAATAATTGATCAAATTTAAGACGGAATACACTGTGTTCAATACCGGATGAAAACAAAGTGGAGCGAGCTTTCAGGTCGTGCGCCCCAACCACAACAGTACACTTGGCTCGACTCCCAGAAAGGAAATGGCTACTTCTTCATTTCTCAAAGGAAAAACATCAACCAATTTCTAAAGACTGTTGACATCTAGTGGAAGCGATAGGAAATGCAAGCCAGTGCCTTAGAAATCTCGATCCACATAGAAAACTATTGAAAAGAGAGTGACCTCAAATATAACCTATTTTTAAAACCTCATATAAAAATGGTTTTGTAGCATAAACTTGGAATTTGATATTTTTGCCTGATATGATTGTCTGTAGTTAAAACCGTGTCAGTTTGACTTTAAAAGCACTGAATGCCTCCAGTATCATGTTTAGGATCAACAGTATTTTTGGAAACAGTATGAAATGAATCACAAAGCACCAGACCTTGTAATCTGCCTCACTCCTGATATTTTAACCACACATTCATTTCTGCTTATGGATGGGACATCCATGGAGTGACTTCCAACTCTGGTCCCACTCAGCAATTGTCTTCAGGTTGTTTTCTGGTGCCAAAGACATGCCGAAGTGGACAAGTGCCCAGGAGTTTTGTAATTAGTCATGTTTTAAATAATAATTGACACACAAATGTTTTTTTAAATAAAAATGTTTAATAAATGTGACATGGCCAGGAATGAACAATTTGCCTCCCTGAGGCCTGCTGCTTTGATTAGCAAGTCACTCTCCCTCCATGTACTCAAGAGAAAAATGTGTTCTGATTGTATAACATTTCAAAATGTGCGAGAAAAACCCAGCTTTCGGAGCTTAGTCCCCTTGTCCCTGTCGAAGAGATGAGGGTATCTGCTTTTTGATGGTATTTTTATTTCTCAACTTTCAATATTCAACTCAATAGCAACTATTTTACAACCAAGATATTGCTTTGAGATACTGTTTTCTCTGCTAGCGCACAGCAAGCGGTTCGGAGCACCAAGTCAAGGATCAAAAGGCTCCTTAACAGCTTCTACCCCCAAGCCATTAGACTGCTGAACAATTCATAAAAATTGCCACCAATTTACATTGACCCCCCCGTGCATAGTCACTTCACCCCCACCTACATGTACAGATTACCTCAACTAGCCTGTACCCCTGCACACAGACTCGGTACTGGTGCCCCGTTATTCTTACTGTGTTACTTTTTATTTTAGCCTAGTTGGTAAATATTTTCTTCTCTTGAACTGCACTGTTGGTTAAGGGCTTATAAGTAAGAATTTCACAGTAAATTCTACACTTGTTGTATTCGGCGCATGTGGCAAATAAAGTTTGATTTGATATGGAAATGCGCACCGGCCATTACGAGGGCATAGCAACTATTTAACCCAATGAGTCCCATCATGACGCTGGCGTGATTTGATGCTTTTAAACATTGTGTTTGAGTTAGACTTCTGGGTTGTACCATTGCAGGGGACCAGGTCTTTTTACAAAAACATCTGTAGAGTCCGAATGGTTTGAGCTACAAACTATTAAGTTAGATATGAAAAGCTGAGACTCTCAAACACACATTTTCCTCACAATTTGCTCTATGACCAGTGGTGATTTTAGAATGTTAACCTTGGTGGGGCCAACTCAACATTTTTTAATTGGGATGCATACCAGCAAAGCCACTACACAACACAAAGCAATACAATAATTGGACTAGAATAGTGACAAACGGTGCCCGCAAACTATTAGGGTCTACATAAAGCTTTCCAACAGCAGTCCAAACACCTTACCACTGTTACACCTGGCTAAACTGGAATTGCAAGTGTGTGTGCATGCAGGAGTGCCACACGCACATACACACAGGTAAAGAAGTATACACACAACCACACACTCACATAATATTTATTTCCAGAATTCCAAGGAGGCACAATGTTGCACAAACTATACAGTAGCCTAGTAATTACATAAACTATTGCATTTTTTTCAATAGCATTTTTATTTTTCCATATACAAAGTCTGTACTACTTTTGAATGTTTACTTGACAACCATTTTCTAAGTGTACAGATAATATATATAACATGATTTCATACTTCACTTTTAGACATTTTCTTTTTATGACCAAAAGTCATAGGGAGTACAGAGGCTATTCCATCCAATGAGGGAAGCTCTTTACATCTTACTGAAATGTGAGCAGCATTGAAAATAAGATCATTCACAAAGCAATGCATTTATAATTTATAAAGACAATTTACACATAAGGCAAACGCCATGGTTTACAGAGTAAAATCCAACCATGTCACATTGTTTTGTCATGTATTTTCTGGTACAATGTTGACATCCTCTCTGTGCAAGTACACCATATTAGTCAAAGAAAACATTTTGACAATACAAACTGCAAGATAAGCCAACTTATTTTGAGGGATGAGTATCCGTACAAAACAACACATGCCTGTAATTTATGTACACTCTTAGAAAAAAAGGGTTCTTTGGCTGTCTCCATGGGGGAACCATTTGAAGAACCCTCTTTACATGGAACCCAAAAGGGTTCTTCAAAGGACTCTCATGGGGACAGCCAAAGAACCCTTTTATAACCTTTTTTCTCTAAGAGTGTAGGTTGGCTATTATTCAGCTTGTTCGGTACAAATGAAGATCCTACGAAGCACTTTGTGTCAAAGCAGTTCTTCATTGCAGACTTTTCTGTTCTACAACAGACAGATGAAAAAGGCTACAAAGATACAGATATATTGTCCTACCTTTAAGCTGCACCAATACGTACTTAAATGTCCATTTAAGGTTAAAAATGCCAAATATAGTGAACAAAAATAGAAACGCAACATGCAACAATTTCTACGATTTTACAGAGTTACAGTTCATATAAGGGAATCAGTCAATTGAAATAAATTCATTAGGCCCTAATCTTTGGATTTCACATGACTGGGCAGGGGCACAGGCATGGGTGGGTCTGGGAGGGCATAGGCCCAGCCAATAAAATATAAATAATATAACATTTGTTTTCCCCCACAAAAGTGCTTCATTACAGACAGAAATAATCCTCAGTTTCATCAGCTGTTTGGTCTCAGACGATCCCGCAGGTGAAGAAGTTGGGTGTGGAGGTCCTGGGCTGGACTGGTTACACGTGGTGCGATGCCCGGTTAGACTTACTGCCAAATTCTCTAAAACAACGTTGAAGGCAGCTTATGGTAGAGAAATTAATATAAAATTATCTGACAACAGCTCTGGTGGACATTCCTGCAGGCAGCATGCCAATTGTACGCTCCCTCAAAACTTGAGACATCTGTGGCATTGTTTTGTGTGACAAAAGTGCACATTTTAGAGTGGCCTTGAATTGTCCCCAGCAGCAGGTGCACCTGTGTAATGATCATGCAGTTTAATCAGCTTATTGATATGCTACACCTGTCAGGTGGTTGTATTCTCTTGGCAAAGGAGAAATTCTCACAAACAGGGATGTAAACAATTTTGTGCACAACATTTGATAGAAATATACATTTCTGTGCGTATGGACAATTTCTAGGATCTTTAATTTCAGCTCATGAAACATGGGACCAACACTTTACATGTTGCATTTACATTTTTGTTGAATACATACATACATACATACATACATACATACATACATACATACATACATACATACATACATACATACATACATACATACATACAATACATACATACATACTACATAACATACATAACATACATCATACATACTACATACATACATACATACATGACCATACATACAGACATACCATACATACATACATACATACATACTAATACATACATACAGTACATACATACATACATACATACATACATACCATACATACATACATACATACATACATACATACCATACATAGCATACTACATCATACTACATTACATACATACATACATACTACATACATAAACCGATACATACATACATACATACATCATACATACATACATACATACATACATACATACATACATACATAAATACATACATATCATACATACATACATACCGCATTACATACATACATACACATACCATACATACATACATATCATACATACATACATACATACATACATACATACATACATACATTACATACATACATACATACATACATACATACTACATACTAGTACATACATACATACATACATTACATACATACATACATACATACATACATACATACATACATACATACATACATACATACATACATACATACATACATACATACATACATACATACATACATACATACATACATACATACATACATACATACATACATACATACATACATACATACATACATACATACATACATACATACATACATACATACATACATACATACATACATACATACATACATACATACATACATACATACATACATACATACATACATACATACATACATACATACATACATACATACATACATACATACATACATACATACATACATACATACATACATACATACATACATACATACTACATACATACATACATACATACATACATACATACATACATACATACATACATACATACATACATACATACATACATACATACATACATACATACATACATACATACATACATACATACATACATACATACATACATACATACATACATACATACATACATACATACATACATACATACATACATACATACATACATACATACATACATACATACATACATACATACATACATACATACATACATACATACATACATACATACATACATACATACATACATACATACATACATACATACATACATACACACACACACACACATACATACATACATACATACATACATACATACAAACAAAAATGGTCCTTTGAAGAATAATTGAATAATGAAGACAGTAGAAGGGGAAAAAAATGACAAAAGAATAACAGTTGCTCAAAATATATTGTGGAGGGCCCATTTGCTTTCAGCATAACTTCATGTTTAAACAGACGTATGCTGCAACCAAAGCTAATTACTACTCAAGAAATCATTCATGAAAATATATTAAATGTATTGAAGCCAGGAATATACTGTGGGGTCCCTTTATAAATACAAACTGTACATACAGAGAGATCCTCACATTCAAATCTTAACAAACCCTCAAGGAAATACTGATATAAAGCCTTTCTCAAGACTTGTGCGTTGAGAGAGAAGGTGTGTGTGTGCGTGCGTGTGTGCGCGTGTGCAGCAGAATAAACCAAGCTGGCTCAATTCCCCTGCTTTGGCCATGGGCCAGTGTGTTAGGGGCAGCCTGCTGGTCAGAAGCCCTCACTGCTATCGTCAGTTTGTGGAGGGGCAAGAGGGGAGGTGGGGGAGAGAGGGGGTCACTGTACCGCACACATGGAGCTGCGCGGGGGGTTGACTGTCCTCGCCACAGGTTCTTGACTGTAGTTCACGATGTCGGCCTTCACCACACGCTATGGAAACACACAGACATAAAGAAAGACATAAACAGAGGCTAAATATGAGAAAGCTGCCACCACACAAGAAAATCCATCTAATTTAAAATGGCAATGTGTCACTTTTTGGGCGACCTGATAAATTTCACATAGAAATGTTGATCTATGATCTATCACTCTACTTGAAAGCAAGTCTAAGAAGCGGTATATCAGTTCTATGTGCGCTATTTCTATGCTTCCATTCCTAAAATGAGTTTTCGTGTCTTTTACTTTCGGTTTTGTACACCAGCTTCAAATAGCTGAAACAATACTTTGGGTTATAGAAAATATATTTCACAGCGGATTAGAAGGTATAATGATTCTCTACACTATACCATCTTATTTTGTCACAAACTGAAATTAGGTAAACTATTAGAATTTTAGCAACCAGGAAATGGAGGAGCGATTTCTGCATCGTGCAACTTTAAACACAAATTTTATTAAATGTACCTAATTGATACTACAAAATATTTGCAATTTGTTCCTGCATAGTCCAGAAATCTATGGATCACAAAGCAGGCCCCAGGTCTTCCTTCCCAGGCCCCAGACCATACTTATATAATTCAAATACCTTTCATTTGTCACATTCAGAAAAACATGTAAACTGAAGTATACAAGTTAATGGATGAATGTTGTGGTAAAAATAACATATGGAGAATCTGCTCTAGTCTCTTTGCAGATGCAGCCAGCTCAACGCCAATCACAAGCGTAGAAACAGGTCAAACAAAGGTCAGTCTGACACAAACTCTGTCCGGGGACCAAGCCCACTTCTCTGGATAATACTGATGCAGCCCACTGAAATAGTCGGGAATTCCTGGCAACATCTTCTATACCAGTGTCATTTCAGGGGTTTCTCTCTTAATGATGCGACATAAAATATGTTACTCCAACAAAATGTTTGTGCCAAACTACTGTAGGACCAGTCTAAACCAACCAAAGATTTTCTCTGTTAATAATCAAACTAACTAATCACTCAATTAAAGTGGAACTGACAGCGTTAACTACTTTGCAGATATGAAAACAGACAATCATAATATCAAACCTTTATAAGAGGTATTAAACATAGGTTGTGTTTGTCTAAAAATGACATGCTGCAGAGTAAGGCATTGTTGGCAGAATAGATGGATGCAGTTCAGTACGTGATAAATATATCTAATTCACCAATACTTTTCTTGGTAGACCAAAACTTGCTATCAGGTTGTAAATCACAGCTGGCCTGGTACATGTGTTGCTGCCTCCAGCCCTTTGGGATGCAATGTTTCAGTTTCAATGACTCAATGTTTTAGACAATAACGGAAGAATGTAACTAAGTCAATACAATCAAACTAGCACGGGCAATGACCACAAGTCAGCCATAATGTGTCTAATAGGCAAACGTATCCATTTATGGAGCTATTTACTTAGCTAGCTAAAATGCCTTAAAGGCGTTTGTGAAAAGTCTATAGCAATATAGAGTGGGAAAGTGGCCGCGCATTTGGACAATTTATAGACACTGCAGTAAATAAAAACCGAATAAAAACATGTCATTCTTATCCAGGACTGGACTCTACACAGACCAGTGTGCCCTAGCCATTCAGAGATACAGTATTCTCAAACACATTCTTTGAAAGTACGAAAACGTGAAAATTACCATATCTAAGTGCTCGCTTCTCCATACACCTGGGGGTGTATATAAACAGATTTGAATAAGATTTCATGTTGTTAAAACGCTGTCAGTTCCACTTTAATTCACACAATTAAAATACAACAACAACCTCTACCACAACCACTTCGTAAGGGGTCTTGCGGTTTCATACCAGGCACTAATATTTACAGTATATTTCAGGAGAAAAATATATCTGTGTGCGACTGTGTGTTGACATACTTCCAACTACTGAACCGAACAGATTTTGCTCTGATTGGTCTCCTGTCTAACGGGGACTTCGTCCTGATGGTAGTCCACCAGCTCAGCTTTCACGATCCTCTGTGCAGCACACACCAATGGAGAGATGGAAGGAGACAAAACCAGGGGAAGTAGAAGAGGAAAAGAAAGCGAGAGAGAAAGTGAAAGAGAGAAAGAGAAAGAAGAATTAAGGAGAAAGACAAAGAGAGAGAGAAAGAGAAAGAAGGAGAAAGAAAGCGAGAAAGAAAAAGAAAGAAAAGAGGAGAAAGGAGAGAGGACAGGAAGGAAAACAAAGATGCAGGGTCATGGAGGTAACAGTGAGAAAAATGAAAAAGAAACTTGAGAAATAGATTGAACAGGAGAATAAACAAATGAGAAGCACCGGGGTTTACGCAGGAAAATGTCCATGACCAAAATACATGCGTGAAACATGGTCATTTACAAACGAAGAACACTCAGAAAAATATATATATAATCTGTGTGCGACTGTAATACTCCCAGGCAGATATGAATTGTGTGTGTGTCAAATATTGGTTTATCCATTCAATAAAGATTTGGGAGTATTGTAGCGAATGAGACTTTTAAAAAAACTCTTTAAGTTTAAGCCGTTAGTCTGCCCAAATGTATGTGTGCGTCCTCGGCTCCTCTTCTACTAACATTTTACCAGGTGAAGTTTTAAAATCAACCGTTACATCTTCAATGAGGAAAGGTATAGCTAGCACCTTTCCCTATTCTTGACGTCTCTGAGTGAAAGTGATCTTACAGCTAACCCTGTCAGAAATCCAACTGAGCTCATCTGGGCTTGTATTCAAAAAACGTTTCAGAATAGGAGTGCTGATCTAGGATCAGTTCCCTCCCGTCCAATTCATTATGATCCAAAAGGCAAAACCCAAGACGCTTCATGCATACGGGCCCTGGACATTGAGTAACAGTAACAGGGCAGGTTCTGAATTTAGTTCAAACTCAGAACTCAGACCTGGATTGGGGAGCCAGCAAAGACCAGACATCGTGGTTAAAACCCAGGCCCTGGTTGGTTGGTTGATTAACGAGCTGCCGACGCCTGGTGTCGGACCCTGTGAGTAATCAGCGGCCCCAGTATCTGATCGTCCAGGCAGGGGGCAATGACCGAGTAGGCTCCCAGGGCAATGAGATCTTGCCAGGGGCCCTGACCCCCATGTACAGCTCTCTAAACCCGACAGCTGATAATGAGGATTTTCTTGCCCCCCTACAAGACCCTAGAGCTGCCCCCTGGCCTCCATCCCCAAATGCCTACAACTCACAACATAATTCCAACCATTGTTAACACTACACATCACAAGGTAGAAAAACAGACTGTTTTTTGGCAGACAATTCAAAAACATTTATTCATTCTACTTCTTATTTCTTTCTCCAGTGAATATTGAGGCCTTCAACTATTGTAACCTCAGTCTTACCCCAAACCGAACCCATTCTCTATCGAAGATGAAGATGCACCACTGATGTGGGATAGTCTTCACTCCACCTGTGTTACAGTTGAAGTCGGAAGTTTACATACACCTCAGCCAAATATATTTAAACTCAGTTTTTCACAATTCCTGACATTTAATCCTAGTAAAAATTCCCTGTTTTAGGTCAGTTAGGATCACCACTTTATTTTAAGAATGTGAAATGTCATAATAATTGTAGAGAGAATGATTTTTCCTTCTTCCTTGCCTTTCAGGTTATGTCGATATAAGAGTCGTTTTACTGTGGATATAGATACTTTTGTACACGTTTCCTCCAGCATCTTCACAAGGTCCTTTGCTGTTGTTCTGGGATTGATTTGCACTTTTCGCACCAAAGAACGTTCATCTCTAGGAGACAGAACGCGTCTCCTTCCTGAGTGGGATGACAGCTGCGTGGTCTCATGGTGTTTATACTTGCATACTATTGTTTGTACAGATGAACGTGGTACCTTCAGGCATCTGGAAATTGCTCCCAAGGATGAACCAGACTTTTGGAGGTCTACTTTTTTTTTCTGAGGTCTTGGCTGATTTATTTTGATTTTCCCATGATGTCAAGCAAAGAGGCACTGAGTTTGAAGGTAGGCCTTGAAATACATCCACAGGTACACCTCCAATTGACTCAAATGATGCCAATTAGCCTACCAGAAGCTTCTAAAACCATGACATCATTATCAGGAATTTTCCAAGCTGTTTAAAGGCACAGTCAACTTAGTGTATGTAAACTTCTGACCCACTGGAATTATGATACAGTGATTTATAAGTGAAATAATCTGTCTGTAAACAATTGTTGGAAAAGTTACTTGTGTCATGCACAAAGTAGATGTCCTAACCGACTTGCCAAAACTATAGTTTGTTGACAAGAAATTTGTGGAGTGGTTGAAAAAAGGAGTTAATGACTCCAACCTAAGTGTATGTAAACTTCCGACTTCAACTCCATCTAGAAAAATAGTCTCCAGAGAACATGTCTGGAGCGAGACATGGACATCATAGATTATGTTTCTGTGACAGGCATCTTGACTGACAGATCAGACCACTCATCCAGCTTGTTTAGCCTGGATTAAAGCACTTGGGTTTATTGAGGCAGCTTTCATGGGAGGTGACGGAGGGGAGTGGAGATGGACACATTCATTAGCCTCGGTCTGTTGACAGCAGAAGGGGCAGAAGTGCGTTTGAGAGTCACCTCCTAGCCTTCGCTCCCTTGGTGCTCTCCCTTCTCTGGGGGGGTCCTGACCTCCCCATAGAATCAGCCTCATCACTCTCTAGCCAGCGCGGCACCAGCCAGTCATATCACAGCCAGGATTAATGCCTCTGGGGGAGATGCCCTGCCTTAATCCCACCGCTGCCACCAGTGACAAGGCCACCTGGTCTGGCTGGTTCATCGAGGCCGAGCTAGGAGGCCCCGTTCAGCCCACATCGGCGGGAGATAAACACAATAAATCAGAAGATGCAGCCAAACCTTCCAACCTCTTGACCTCTCGCTTCACGCACCATTGGGCTCTAACATCAACAACATGGCTGTATTTACAGATGGACAGTGTCAGTCACAGGTACAGCATCACAGGAGTAACAAGAGTCCTCTACCGGGTGCGGTGAACTCGTGACCTGGCGCACTCTGTTTGACCTTGTGTACATGCGTGTGGTTAGAAGAAACCGTCCCCCCAAAAAATGGCGACATGACTCGAGGAGCTGCTATATAATTCTCTCTGGGAAACGCAAGAGAAAGGCCTAATGAAGACTCACCTGGGACTGCTCAATCTCTGCTTTGTTGAGCTTCACCCCCAGAATCTCTGCAGCCACTCTCTGGAATGCCAGGAACACCTGAAGGGAAGGCAGGGTGGCAAAAGGAAAGAGCGATGAGCAGAAACACAGAATATGCTCGCAATGTGAGCAACTAAACAAATATTGTGCCGCATCAATTTTGCTTAGTCATCATCACAGCAAAGTATTTCAGTGGTCATTTTTTTGTTGTTGTTGGTGTGTGTGCGCGCGTCACTTTTGATGTAATTTACTGGGTAAACTGACTCACTGAGTCTCCGGTCTTGGCTGATACGAACTGACTGATGAGGCTGTTGTCTTGGCAGAAGCGCTGGTGTTTGTCAGCCTTCACTGTCCTCATGTGCTCCAGGTCAACTGTGGACGAAATGCAGAGAAATATGTCAGCAAATTACACCGATAGCAAGATTGACTTCACACAGGGTTACACAGTACACAGACAGAGCGAACCTCATATCTGGACTTGCAAAGAAATGAGGTTTACACCAGCTCAAGATACACTCAGGGTCTGCCTGACATAGATAATTGGCAACATCATTTAATTGTTGTGTCATGTTCAGTTAAAGCACCTTTTTGTAAAGTAATTTTTCTCCTTTTCGGGGGAAACTAGGGTTGCAACTAGGGTTGCAGAGGGAGGGTATATTCCTGGAAACTTAATAATTTTACCAGTAAACTATCAGTTTGTTGGCATCTTTCAAGGATTTGATGTAATTTATCACATCTAGTGGCCCCTTTGGCTACTTCAGATTGTCACAGGTGTCTGTTATTACCTCTGGCTGTCTGTGTGGCCTTATCACATACAATGCAGTCGGAAAGTTTTCAGACACTTTTTCCACATTGAGAGTTTCAGCCTTATTCTAAAATGTATTAAATTGTCGTCCCCCCCCCCCCCCCCTCCCCTCATCAATCGACACACAATAGCCCATAATTACAAAGCAAAATCTGGTTTTTAGAAAATCTGGCACACAACACAGTTGAAGTCGGAAGTTTACATACAGCTTAGCCAAATACATTTAAACTCAGTTTTTCACAATTCCTGACATTTAATCCTAGTAAAACTTCCCTGTCTTAGGTCAGTTAGGATCACCACTTTATTTTAAGAATGTGAAATATAAGAATAATAGTAGAGAGTGTGATTTACTTCAGATTTGAATTCTTTCATCACATTCCCAGTGGGTCAGAAGTTTACATACACTCAATTAGTATTTGGTAGCATTGCCATTAAACTGTTTAACTTGGGTCAAACATTTCGGGTGGCCTTCCACAAGCTTCCCATAATAAGTTGGGTGAATTTTGGCCCATTCCTCCTGACAGAGCTGGTGTAACTGAGTCCGGTTTGTAGGCCTCCTTGCTCGCACACGCGCTTTCAGATCTGCTCACAAATATTCTATGGGATTTAGGTCAGGGCTTTGTGATGGCCACTCCAATACCTTGACTTTGTTGCCCTTAAGGCATTTTGCAAGCAACTTTGGAATTATGCTTGCGGTCATTGTCCATTTGGGCAACCAAGCTTTAACTTCCTGACTGATGTCTTGAGATGTTGCTTCAATATATCCACATCATTTTCCTCCCTCATGATGCCATTGATTTTGTGAAGTCTGAAGTATTCAGACCCTTTACTCAGCACTTTGTTGAAGCACCTTTGACAGCGATTACAGCCTCGAGTCTTCTTGGGTATGACGCTACAAGCTTGGGGAGTGTTGTATTTGGGGAGTTTCTCCCATTCTTCTCTACAGATCCTCTCAAGCTCTGTCATATTGGATGGGGAGCGTTGCTGCACAGCTATTTTCAGGTCTCTCTAGAGATGTTCGATCAGGTTCAAGTCCGGGCTCTGGCTGGGCCACTTAAGGACATTCAGAGACTTGTCCCAAAGCCACTCCTGCATTGTCTTGGCTGTGTGCTTAGGGTCGTTGTCTTGTTGGAAGGCCAAAGAGTTCAATCTATGTTTTATCAGACCACAGAATCTTATTTCTTATGGTCAGAGTCCTTTAGGTGCCTTTTGGCAAACCCTAAGAGGGCTTCCGTCTGGCCATTCTATCATAAATGCCTGATTGGTAGAGTCCTTCAGAAATGGTTGTCCTTCTGGAAGGTTCTCCCATCTCCACAGATTAACTCTGGAGCTCTGTCAGAGTGACCATAGGGTTCTTGGTCACCTGCCTGACCAAGGCCCTTCTCCCCCGATTTCTCAGTTCGGAACTTCCTAGTGCTGGACGTTCGGCCAAACTACTTCAATTTAAGTATCTTGGAGGCCACTGTGTTCTTGGGGACCTTCAATTCTGCAGAAGTGTTTATGTACCCTTCCCCAGATCTGTGCCTCGACACAATCCTGTCTCGGAGCTCCACGGACAATTCCTTCGACCTCAACCTCACCTGTTGTTTTCGCTTCGTCATTATGGGGTATTGTGTGTAGATTGAGGAAAATGTTTTATTTAATCCATATTAGAATAAAGCTGTAAAGTAACAAACTGTGGAAAAAGTGTAGGTCTGAATACTTCCCGAATGCCTGTATAGGAGATCATTAAATAAAATGATTTTATTATGAAAACATCATTATTAAACCATAAACTTTGTGAATACCATTGTTTCATCATTAAATATCCTTCATATTTTTTATACACACTTTTATTGATTTACTAGAACTATGTGTCAATATGTATTTGTTGTCAATAATTTGGCATCAAACTGGTGGCAGTTGTGAAAAAAGTAAATAGTTGGAAAAGTTGCAGAGCATTGAAAATAATGCCATTGTTGATTATGTACTTTTTCAAATTAATTAGGCTATTTTCTCTTTAATCATGATCCATCTAGTAGAAACTCATGGACAGATATAAAACAAATGAATACTATATATATATAAAGTTATTTAAGTAGAAATTACCAAAGTTATGATGGTTTGCCATAGATTCTGTTAATTAGCTAAATTGCTGAAGTTTCAGGTAACTTTGGTAAATTACCAGTAGCTTTGCAACCCTAATTCAGAGTCCCAAGGCCTCCATTTCCAGGTGCGATTTATGCGCAGTGTCACACATTCCATAACATAGGCATAGTAGAGTTGACCCCTGAAGCACATTTAGCTCTACATGGACCAAGTCAAAAGAGCCCAGCTCTACCCAGAAGTATGGGTGTCTGTTGAGAAAAAGCTGAATTAGAAATCAGGCCTTTAAAAGGTGCACACAACGGGCCTAAAAACTAGGTCTGTCAACACCACGATGATTTACAGAATGGGTACAATGCTAGTGCTTTCCTTTCTAGCCATTGTGCCTGTGTCTCTGTGCATTCAACTCTGGTGCAGTGATACCAGGCGTTTCACTTCTCCCCTTCCCCAATACAGGGTCACACCTGAGTCACAAGGGAAGGTCATCTGGGGGGTCTTGCTGCTGAAAGCAATAGCTTCCCACTTTGTTACTGGATTTGTGTGACGAGATGGCCACGCCCGGTATCTGGTGCAGACGTGTCTATGGGAGACGGAGGAGGTAGTAGGCGACTGTATGGATTTGAATTTCTCTTGTCCCTCCGAGTTTTGCTCTTTGTGTGAAGCGTCATTCAAGCGGTCAGTGTTTCCTCTTGTTCTCATGCCCCTTGGTTTCGGGGTGTGTGTGTGTGAGCGAGAGTATGTGTGTGTACATGCATGTGTGTGTTCTGAAGAGCAATGTAAACAGTGCCCTCCAGTATTATTAATAACATAGTAAGTCATAGTGACCCAAATATAAAAAGGCCAGTCACCATCCATAGACATTTCCAAGAGAAAGGCACATTTTTAGACTGTGTTTTGTGATTTTTGTTGTTGTCATGTGAATCATTCTAAGAATATTGGCACCACATAACTGGGAAAAAGCTATTGTATGTGTCATGACATAGGAGTCTGGAACTTACACAAACCTTTTTAGTCCCCCTGGACAGACACACACACACAGGTTGACGCATCTCTCCGCACGCATGGCTGTCTTCTAGGCGTCAGCACGTTATTAATTAGCGTGACTAGAGGGAACGTACCCCGCATGCTACCAGAAGTAAATCTGTCAGAGTCAGATTAGCCAACATTAACACACTGGGAACGTGGAGTGGCAGGACACTAAGTAAACTTGACGATGGGGAGAAGTGAAGATAAAGCAATTAAAATAAGGTTTCTCTGTGCTGTCATGACAGGCCATACAAAGACAAACAACCTTTGTTGTCTTCTATCATTGCATAGTCATATAGGTGACAGTTTAAAACACACCTGGACCTATTGTGGATGCAAAGAAAAAAGACGTGCAAATAATGAACTTAAAATATATCCCTAGAAATACTAGATACACATTGTTTGATGAGTTGCAAGAAAAATACTGAATATTTGGTAAGACATTGTGTGTAAAGGACCAGGCCCAATTCTGTCAGCCAAAATGGCCTACCAAAATGCAATTCATTACACAAAGCAATAGACTAAATGTTCATTTCGAAAAACCTGCTCCATAATTACAAAAGACTAACTTATAGAATTTGTGAGCCAATCTTAAGACATGGGAGAGTAGGCATGTGTTATTTTGCTCTTGCAGTCGCTGGGAGAGTTAGCCTAAGTTATTACGTTCCCTCACACAGGAATACCAGAGAAACAATATACTCACCAAGAGACTCAAAGTGCCTCGCGAATGAAAATAAACATGGGCCACGTATACATTTGGGTAAAAAAAACTTGACCATTACTTACAAGTTCCTACATGCCAAGATAGAAGACTTAATAATGTTCTGTAAATTAATTTTAAAAAATACAATAAAACAATACTGCATATAATAATATAGGAATGCAATGACTGATGATGACTGATGTTGGCATGAATGTTGCATGAATTATATTTTTTGTTAGACTTCATAGCCAGAAATAATACATATTTTCATTCTTGCAAGGACTGCTAATGACAACCACAAATACTGTTTAAATTGCAACAAAACAAAAGTACAATCTGTCCAAAACAGATTCTAGCTACAGTGCCCTCGGAAAGTATTCAGATCCCTTGATTTATTTCCACTTTGTTACGTTACAACCATATCCTAAAATTGATTAAATTAAATCCTCAGCAATCTACACACAATACCTCATAATGACAAAGAGAAAACTGGTTTTTAGAAATGTTAGCAAAGGGTTTTTATAACTTTGCTAAGAGACTTGAAATTGAGCTCAGATGCATCTGGTTTCCACTGATCGTCCTTGAGATGTTTCTACAACTTGATTGGAGTCCACCTGTGGTAAATTCTATTGATTGGACATGATTTGGAAAGGCACACACCTGTCTATATAAGGTACCACAGTTGACAGTGCAGGTCAGAGCAAAAAAACTCTTTGGCCTGAATGCCAAGCGTCATGTCTGGAGGAAACCTGGCACCAACATTACAGTGAAGCATGGTGGTGGCAGAATCATGCTGTGGGGATGTTTTTTAGCGACAGAGCCTCGGAGACTAGTCAGGATCAAGGCAAACATGAACGGAGCAAAGTACAACAAGATCATTGATGAAAACCGGCTCCAGAGCACTCAGGACCTCAGACTGGGGCAAAGGTTCCCCTTCCAACAAGACAACGACCCTAAGCACACAGCCAAAACAATGCAGGAGTGGCTTCGGGAGCTCTTAGATACCGGAAAACATTTTCTTTTTTAACCAGGTAGGTTAAGTTCTCATTTACAACTAACTGCAACCTGGCCAAGATAAAGCAAAGCAGTGCGACAAGAACAGAGAACAACAGTCAATAACACAAAAAAAATCTGTATACAGTGTGTGCAAATGAAGTAAGGAGGTAAGTCAATAAATAGGCCAATAGTGGCGAAGTACAAATACAATTCAGCAATTTACACTGGAGTGATATGTGCAGATGAGGATGTGCAAGTAGAAATACTGGTATGCAAAAGAGCAGAAAAACTCAAACGAATATGGGGATGAGGTAGGTAGTTGGTTGGATGGGCTATTTACAGATGGGCTCTGTGCAGCTGCAGCGGTCGGTAAGCTGCTCTGACAGCTGACGCTTAAAGTTAGTTAGGGAGACCTAAGTCTCCAACTTCAGTGATTTTTGCAATTCCTTCAAGTCATTGGCAGCAGAGAACTGGAAGGAAAGGGGGTCAAATGAGTTGTTGGCTTTGGGGATGACCAGTGAGATATACCTGCTGGAGCACGTGCTATGGGTGGGTGTTGCGATGGTGACCAGTGAGTTGAGATAAGGTGGAGCTTTACCTAGCAAAGACTTATATGGCCTGGAGCCAGTGGGTTTGGCGATGAATATTTTTTTATTTATTTCACCTTTATTTAACCAGGTAGGCTAGTTGAGAACAAGTTCTCATTTGCAACTGCGACCTGGCCAAGATAAAGCATAGCAGTGTGAGCATACAACAAAGAGTTACACATGGAGTAAACAATTAACAAGTCAATAACACAGTAGAAAACAAAGGGGGGGTCTATATACAATGTGTGCAAAAGGCATGAGGAGGTAGGCAAATAATTACAATTTTGCAGATTAACACTGGAGTGATAAAAGATCAGATGGTCATGTACAGGTAGAGATATTGGTGTGCAGAAGAGCAGAAAAGTAAATAAATAAAAACAGTATGGGGATGAGGTAGGTGAAAAGGGTGGGCTATTTACCAATAGACTATGTACAGCTGCAGCGATCGGTTAGCTGCTCAGATAGCTGATGTTTGAAGTTGGTGAGGGAGATAAAAGTCTCCAACTTCAGCGATTTTTGCAATTCGTTCCAGTCACAGGCAGCAGAGTACTGGAACGAAAGGCGGCCAAATGAGGTGTTGGCTTTAGGGATGATCAGTGAGATACACCTGCTGGAGCGCGTGCTACGGATGGGTGTTGCCATCGTGACCAGTGAGCTGAGATAAGGCGGAGCTTTACCTAGCATAGACTTGTAGATGACCTGGAGCCAGTGGGTCTGGCGACGAATATGTAGCGAGGGCCAGCCGACTAGAGCATACAAGTCGCAGTGGTGGGTGGTATAAGGTGCTTTAGTGACAAAACGGATGGCACTGTGATAGACTGCATCCAGTTTGCTGAGTAGAGTGTTGGAAGCCATTTTGTAGATGACATCGCCGAAGTCGAGGATCGGTAGGATAGTCAGTTTTACTAGGGTAAGCTTGGCGGCTTGAGTGAAGGAGGCTTTGTTGCGGAATAGAAAGCCGACTCTTGATTTGATTTTCGATTGGAGATGTTTGATATGAGTCTGGAAGGAGAGTTTGCAGTCTAGCCAGACACCTAGATGTAGGTGTATGTAGCGAGGGCCAGCCAACGAGAGCATACAGGTTGCAGTGGTGGGTAGTATATGGGGCTTTGGTGCCAAAACGGATGGCACTGTGATAGACTGCATCCAGACTGCATCCAGTTTGCTGAGTAGAGTGTCGGAGGCTATTTTGTAAATGACATCACCGAAGTCGAGGATCGGTAGGATGGTCAGTTTTACGAGGAGAGCATGGCAGCATGAGTGAAGGATGCTTTGTTGCGAAATAGGAAGCAAATTCTAGATTTAACTTCGGATTGGAGATGTTTGATGTGAGTCTGGAAGGAGAGTTTACAGTCTAGCCAGACACCTAGGTATTTATAGTTGTCCACATATTCAAAGTCAGAACCGCCCGACTAGCATCACTACTCTGGATGGGCGGGTGCGGGCAGCGATCGGTTGAAGAGCATGCATTTCCTTTTACTAGCATTTAAGAGCAGTTGGAGGCCCCGGAAGGAGAGTTGTATGGCGTTGAAGCTCGTTTGGAGGTTAGTTAACACAGTGTCCAAAGAAGGGCCAGAAGATACAGAATGGTGTCGTCTGCGTAAAGGTGGATCAGTGAATCACCAGCAGCAAGAGCAACATCGTTGATGTATACAGAGAATAGAGTCGGCCCGAGAATTGAACCCTGTGCCAGAGGCTGCCAGAGGTCAGGACAACACGCCCTCCGATTTGACACACTGAACTCTGTCTGAGAAGTAGTTAGTGAACCAGGAGAGGCAGTCATTTGAGAAACCAAGGCTGTTGAGTCTGCCGATAAGAATACGGTGATTGACAGAGTCGAAAGTCTTGGCCAGGTCGATGAAGACGGCTGCACAGTACTGTCTTTTATCGTTGGCAGTTATGATATCGTTTAGGACCTAAATAAACGTAATTTAGTGCTAAATACGGCTGAATCTTGACTAGAACCAAAAAAAATGTATCATATTACTCCAGTGCTAGCCTCCCTACACTGGCTTCCTGTTAAGGCAAGGGCTGATTTCAAGGTTTTACTGCTAACCTACAAAGCATTACATGGGCTTGCTCCTAGCTATCTTTCCGATTTGCCAAAGGTGCTTCAACAAAGTACTGAGTAAAGGGTCTGAATATTTAAGTAAATGTTATATACATTAGCAAAAAGTTCTAACAACCTGCTTTTGCTTTGTCATTATGGGGTATTGTGTGTAGATTGAGGTAAAAAAAAAAACAATTGCATCAATTTCAGAATAAGCCTGTATAGAGGTCCTGGATGGCTGGGAATTGAGCCCCAGTGGTGTACTGGGCCGTACTCGCCACCGTCTGACGCGCCTTGCGGTCGGGTGCCTTGCAGATGCCATATCAAGCAGTGATGCTGCCAGTCAATATGCTCTCAATGGTGCAGCTGTAGAACTTGAGGATCTGGGGGCCCATGCTACATCTTTTCAGCCTGCTGAGGGGTAATGGGTGCTGTTGTGCCCTCTTCACAACTGTGTGTGTGGACCATGTTAATTCCTTAGGAAATGTGGACACTGAGGTACTTAACTCTCAACCCGCTCCTCGGCAGCCCCATCGATGTGGATGTTTTCTGTCGTCCTCGATCAGCTCCTTTGTCTTGCTGACATTGAGGGAGAGGTTGTTGTCGCGGCACCACACTCCCAGGTCTCTGACCTCCTCCCTGTAGGCTGCTTCATCGCTGTCAGTGATCAGTCCTACCGCGTCGTGTCATCAGCTAACTTTATGTTGGTGTCGGAGTCGTGCGTGGCGAAGCGGTCGTGGGTGAACAGGGAGTACATGAGTGGAATGAGCACACACCGTTGAGAAGCCCCAGTGTTGATGGTCAGCGTGGCGAATGTGTTGTTGCTTACCCTCACCACCTGGGGGCGGCCTGAAAGGACAGGATCCAGTTGCAGAGGGAGGTTCCAGTGCCAGGGTCCTGAGCTTTGTGCTGATTTTGTAGTTAATGAACAGTATTCTTACATGCATAATCTGTGGGCAGAAGCAAGTTTGAAACAACCATCTTTCTGGAAGCTGTGCCTCGCCATTTTCCCAACATTTGGACGAGCCCCCTAGCAATTAAGAGTTCTAGCAAAATTAGCTTCAGCCCCTCGCCATTTTAGTGACAGCTAGCAGGATGCACACACAGCAGAGCGAGAGAGAGAGAGGGCAATGACGTGTTGCACATATGTGACATAGTTCAGAATTTTCTGGGACCACTTTCGGCTCGTGCGCGCTACTTTCAGAAATATTAGCTAAGAAGTATACAAAAGTACCAGATAATTTATTTAAATGGTTCTATCTTTCACCTAGAGATGAAAACATTTACATCCTGTCCTCACACAGCACGACACCTTTCTCTACACAAACCACAGGTCTCTAACTAGCCCAACTATCAGTCAGTAATTCAAGATGTATGACAGTAAAACTAATAAAATATCAAACATAATTTTGAACAACATAGGAAAACACTACTTTCGTGAGTGCGGGAGACTGCATGGATATGAAGTCTACATTTTCCGGAGAGGATACTTTGTACCATACGGTGTTCAACTGGGCCAAGCTGAAATAAACTATTATAGTATGTTTATACAGACCAAGAATTTAGAATTCTTCCATTACCCATGCTTTCCCAACAAAGCCCACCCCCTGCAAGTGTTTCAGTGTCTATGTTTTTGAGTGGCTCTATGTTTCTCTGTGTGAGTGTGCACAGTGTGTGTGTTTGTGTGCGTGTTTCTGTGTGGGTGTCTTCAATAAAATATTTCATTGGCTTCCTCCCTGAATTGTTACAAGTGGTGCCATTATTAAACAAGGTTCTGGGCAGCATGTGGAGGGCAAAGGGTGCACAAAGCCGAGCTTAACAAGCAAACTTATCCCTACACGGCCGTGTTAAGCAGAAGAACGGGGAGGCTGTTCCCCACTTGTCAAAGGGCACAGAAGGGCGGTCAGTGTAAAGAGTAGGTGTAAAGGTAAAGAGGATAAATTAGCGTCTGTCTCAAAAGCACTGCATAGGTAAAAAATAAATGGTGGGAGTCATACCGTCATTTTTAAAGATTTACCCCCTCAGATTGTTCGTACAGGATAGTGTAGACATCCAAAAGCAACTCGTGAGTCAATAACGCTGCATATTTCCATACTGCATATTTGATAAGTGAGGGAATGATGAAGGGAAACACTAAGATGTCCGTGGTTAAGAGAGAGAGAAGGGATCTCCCAGAAGACCCTCTCGTGGACATACATTTGTATGGTGCAGATGGTGTGGCTATGAAACGCCTGGTTAGGTTTGTCATTCCATTACAGACGTCATAAACACGGTCTGAGGATTGGCGGCTGCTTCACTCATTTGGATTTCATAGGAACCTACAACACCACCCCCCCCCCCCCCCCCCCAACACCCCTGAGAATGGTGTATATTTTTTGTTCTATGCATTGTAACTGGGTGAGGGGCGGGCACTTGGTAAAAATAAGAACAACAATTATAGAAAAACAGAAACGTCTGTGTGGGCAATTCCCACAAGATCGCTAGACTAAGTCTCTTCATGCCCTCTGAAAAAACAGTCTGAGAGGATTCAGGGATTCATAAAGTCTCGCTAGGTAATTGATTGCTCCAGGTAGGGCAATCTGTGTGGGATTTTGTTTTTCTTTGCGGACTTTAGGAGCAGAAAAACACATATGGGCGATTCTCACCAATACGGCCATGAAGAGCAGACTGACTGAGTGGGCGAGGGGGGCCCTGACAGTGGGGTATACGCTGCTTAAATACATAACGCACTTACACACACGTATACACAGACACACTCACCGGTAGTATACAAAATGTAGCCTAAATACAGAGGCGCCTGACGTTAGGCCCGGGCATTAAGAGATGCGCCCTAATGCAAAGACAAGAGAATCCCTATGCTAGACAGGCAGATTAGCCCTGACCTAAAAGGCCCTGTTGAGTAACTTTAGCGAGAGGCTTCCTGTGTAGACACCACTCTGTGGGCAGTTCATCATTGGGGTGGGGTGGGGTGGGGGGGTTCAAGGCGGGACAGTCGATAGCCATCATTACACATGCAATGGGACTGTGTGCGCGTATTTTACAATAACATGGCGGCAACAATGTCTCCCTATCTGTCAGAGGGGATGTTGAAAAGAGAGTCATCAGTATTAGTCTTTATTTTCGAGTGGGGCGGACTGGGGGAGATGTTTTTTTTTGTCTGGTTACCATCTCAGATTCTCTACGGGCTGGGAGGTTGGAGGACGGGGAGGGGATTTAGATAAAAAGGAGGGGGCCCCGTAGCCACCGGATGGTCTTCACAGAGGGTCACTTCCCAGAGCTTGCAAACATCCCATCTCCTACAGAGACCCTGCTCCTCACTATCAATTAGCTCAATCGTAACACAATAATTAGCAACACACAAATGCCTATCTGGCATTATCGGTTGCGACACATTTACATTTTAGTCATTTAGCAGACGCTCTTATCCAGTTAGTGCATTCACTACAGTCGTAGTTACAGAAAAAACGTTTTTTTAGGGCCGATACTGATTTTGTGGTCGTCAAGGAGGCAGATGGCTGACATTTTAGGCCGATATCAAAAGGTTAAAATGTTATGACAATGAATGGGACATTTTCCCAGCCATGTATGCATTAACACCAATCTAACTACATAACAAAATGATAATAATTGTATTTGAATGGTAAATCATATTCAATAAGAGTGTGTGCATTCATTAAGTTATTTGAGCTTGTTTTGGCTGATCAGTGGAGTCTATGGTGCTACAGATGACAATCTGTTTGCCTTCCACTTGAGACTATTAGTCTACTGATCGACATTTGCATAGAATCATCACTCCAGCATGTCGTGCCTGTATGGAAGCACATCATATAGGCACTGCTGTTAGTTTGAGAATATAAAATAACATATTCAATGCAAATTTCTGCAACATAATGATTTGTGATCACGGATGCTTAAGAAGCTAGTATTTTTTGTCATTTTCTGTGATCAGGAAGAAAGAAAAATAAAAATCTGTGTCAGGACAAAACTCAATTGTCTAGTTCAGCTATCTGTCAACAAATGGGCCGTTTGTAAATTGATCCTATTGCTACGATTGGATAGAATGAGGCTGTAACTCCGCTCCCTTTCACATCTCATATCACTTGTTGTAGTTTACTGCAACAGAAGAACTAGCTCAATGGCAATGACATTTGCTACCAAGCCATAAATGTGCATAATATCTAACAAGGAGAGCGAGGTTAGGAAAAATAAAACGACGATGCACATTCTGTCTGAATGACTCAAATCTGAATGACTCAAATCATAGTTAAGCTAGAACGTGCGCATTGAGCTAGCTAAACCTATTGCCAACCTTTATTTAGGCATTTTAATACGCTTCCTTCTTTCCCTATTACGACAATCATCTAATCCGACTATCAACTGCAAATTTACAGATACGATTGAGGCTGGTCAGATCAGCACACTAGTAAATAGTTGACGTTACAACGCAAGTCAGATGGCTCCTAGCCCAAAATGCTGCATGTTCAAAATTATTACCAACTAAAGTTAGCTAGTAGTGATAGAGTCGACTTGTTTGCGAAAGACCTAAGAGCCGGCTCTTGTAGGTGAACGTTGGGAACCGGATCGCATATCAGAAGAGCTGAATCGATTTATAAAAATATTTAAAAAATTAAGATAAGAATAATCAAAAGATTTAAATGAATAGAATTAACTAATTCAGACGAAAAAATAAATGAAACAATAGGCCTAAATGCTAAAGCACAACACACATTCGTTCCGACTGTCTGCTCAGACTAACAGCCTCACCTGTTGTTCCTGTCAATCAGACATAGCGGCTATTATAGCTAGCACAGCGGCTATTATAGCTAGCACAGCGGCTATTATGGCTAGCATTAGTGGCTATTATAGCTAGCATTAGTGGCTATTATAGCTAGCGAGCTAAAACCACAGATGAAAGGGTTAGCTAGTTGTCATAATCTTAGCTGGTCACCTAGATAGCTAGCTTGCTTATTGCATGTCCTGACACAAGCCTTATTATTAGTGAATTAACAAAAAAAATTGCAACGGGAGTTTGATTTTGGTCACTGTGTCAATTCATCCATTTCTCAATACTGCACCTTTCGGTTGAAGAAAAAGATAGCTTGCCACTTATTTTCCAAGCTAGACATTCCTCTGCATTGTGCAGTGCTCATGGCTCAGATGGTGAGTGGTGTTTGACATAGCAGCAGTTTTGCTATGTAAAGGGTCTTAAATGCAAAGCCGACAGAGAAGGGATGATTCTCTAGTCATAGTAAGAACATTTTTCCTCACCTAGCTGTCTTACACACCACAAAGTGCAGAGGAGTGGAGACAGAACGGGAAGTGAATAATCAACAGCCCCAATAGACAAATCAATTTCCAGTGGCTCGCAAAATAGAGCTGGATATAGTTGTGCTGTACTACAAATGCATGCAGTGTATAAAAGTGTGAATAAAACATTTAGCCGGCAGAGAAACTAGTGATTTCTCTTCACAGCTCTCTGCGTTTATACATTATGGTTGACTCGTTTGCTTTAGCCTCATAAGAGTGTGGCCTATGAGCAGAAGAAAGGAATAGAACTTGTGTGTGTGTGTCAGAAAGTTGTTTTAAATACCGACTTTTGTTTCCCACCAGTGAGACCACAGGCTGGACGTCTGACTCTTCATTGGCCTTCTTGACCATGCCGTACCAGTCCTCCAGATTCTCAAAGCTCTGGTAGTTTGTAATGTCGTACACTAGAAGAACACCCTGAAAAGCAACACCACAGAAAATCTAAATGGTGTAGCCTAATCACAACATTCCAAAATGAATTCAAGTTGACATAAGATGAGAACAAACATGCCAGAGAGGTCGAATGTGGGAAAGTGAGCAGTAGGTGGCACTAGTGTCTGAGGGAAGTCAATTGCTCCTCTACACACAGTCCCCAAGGAGTTGGCACCTCCTCGGCTCTCTCGGAGTTAGCCTGAGATTAAAGATGATCTATATCGCTGTTAATAGATGCAGAGAGACATGCTAAGAACATACAGCCGAGCCACGATGCCTCCGCTATAAATCGGTCCACCCAGCCAAACAGGATAGGGGTGAGGTTGGGTTCTCTGTGTCACAAAAGGTGTCTGAGCTTAAAAAATAATAATAAAAAAAGAGGGTGGTAAAAGTGATTACGAATTAGGTCTCATCACCCTCCCTTCGTCTAAATACTTAGTGTAAGTACTGTCAGCATACGTTCAAAGCCGGAAGCAGTCGAGTATAAAAGTAGACAGACAAGCCTCACCGCTCTCCATTTGTCGTATCCAAAAGGTATTGTCAGGTGTAAAACCAGAAGTAGTCATATGGCAAAGCACAAAAAGATGTCCTTCGGAGGAACCAGGCCGTTGAAGCTGGCTGCTGTACCATTTTTTATGTAAACAAAAATTAAACACTTCAGTGTACACGTTTAAAACAAAAGCCTCAAGTACAGTGCCTTGCGAAAGTATTCGGCCCCCTTGAACTTTGCGACCTTTTGCCACATTTCAGGCTTCAAACCTAAAGATATAAAACTATTTTTTTGTGAAGAATCAACAACAAGTGGGACACAATCATGAAGTGGAACGACATTTATTGGATATTTCAAACTTTTTTAACAAATCAAAAACTGAAAAATTGGGCGTGCAAAATTATTCAGCCCCTTTACTTTCAGTGCAGCAAACTCTCTCCAGAAGTTCAGTGAGGATCTCTGAATGATCCAATGTTGACCTAAATGACTAATGATGATAAATACAATCCACCTGTGTGTAATCAAGTCTCAGTATAAATGCACCTGCACTGTGATAGTCTCAGAGGTCCGTTAAAAGCGCAGAGAGCATCATGAAGAACAAGGAACACACCAGGCAGGTCCGAGATACTGTTGTGAAGAAGTTTAAAGCCAGATTTGGATACAATAAGATTTCCCAAGCTTTAAACATCCCAAGGAGCACTGTGCAAGCGATAATATTGAAATGGAAGGAGTATCAGACCACTGCAAATCTACCAAGACCTGGCCATCCCTCTAAACTTTCAGCTCATACAAGGAGAAGACTGATCAGAGATGCAGCCAAGAGGCCCATGATCACTCTGGATGAACTGCAGAGATCTACAGCTGAGGTGGGAGACTCTGTCCATAGGACAACAATCAGTCGTATATTGCACAAATCTGGCCTTTATGGAAGAGTGGCAGAAGAAAGCCATTTCTTAAAGATATCCATAAAAAGTGTTGTTTAAAGTTTGCCACAAGCCACCTGGGAGACACACCAAACATGTGGAAGAAGGTGCTCTGGTCAGATGAAACCAAAATGGAACTTTTTGGCAACAATGCAAAACGTTATGTTTGGCGTAAAAGCAACACAGCTCATCACCCTGAACACACCATCCCCACTGTCAAACATGGTGGTGGCAGCATCATGGTTTGGGCCTGCTTTTCTTCAGCAGGAACAGGGAAGATGGTTAAAATTGATGGGAAGATGGATGGAGCCAAATACAGGACCATTCTGGAAGAAAACCTGATGGAGTCTGCAAAAGACCTGAGACTGGGACGGAGATTTGTCTTCCAACAAGACAATCATCCAAAACATAAAGCAAAATCTACAATGGAATGGTTCAAAAATAAACATATCCAGGTGTTAGAATGGCCAAGTCAAAGTCCAGACCTGAATCCAATCGAGAATCTGTGGAAAGAACTGAAAACTGCTGTTCACAAATGCTCTCCATCCAACCTCACTGAGCTCGAGCTGTTTTGCAAGGGGGAATGGGAAAAAATGTCAGTCTCTCGATGTGCAAAACTGATAGACATACCCCAAGCGACTTACAGCTGTAATCGCAGCAAAAGGTGGCGCTACAAAGTATTAACTTAAGGGGGCTGAATAATTTTGCACGCCCAATTTTTCAGTTTTTGATGTTAAAAAAGTTTGAAATATCCAATAAATGTCGTTCCACTTCATGATTGTGTCCCACTGGTTGTTGATTCTTCACAAAAAAATACAGTTTTATATCTTTGTTTGAAGCCTGAAATGTGGCAAAAGGTCGCAAAGTTCAAGGGGGCCGAATACTTTCGCAAGGCACTGTAAGTGCCAAAATTGTGTTATAAGTCTGTTCTTTACCAATCCAAAAGACTATAGAATATGAAAAAGGAGCCAAAATAAATAGACTACCTTGACTTTGATTGTATCATCATGATCTGGCAACAGGACACGCAATGTCACGACACAGAAGGCCGGGTGACGACAGTTTGCGTCAGCTACAATTACAGTGCAGCTCTACCAAATGTCTATGATCTGGTATCGCCCGAGGCGTGTTGAACCATGGCTGCGAAAGGCCCATAAAGAGCTTGTGAGAAACCAGAGGAGCAACGGGTTCTATGGAAACCACCTTGTTTTTGTGTGAGTGAGCGGGGGGGGGGCGGCTGAGGAGGTTGTACAGTACAGAGACAGACATGACCGACCTACACACACACACACACAACAGTCTCGGTCTTATGCTCCACATGCCCCATATGCCTATAGAGCAACAACCACTTAAGGACGTCGCCGAGCGGAGCGCGGCAAACGCACACATAAAATACACCCACGTGTTATTGCAGTGGCAACACGAACCTCTTCCTATTCACATTAATTAGTACATTTGCTTATTTTGTTTAAAAAAATAATGAAATTAGAGAAAGAGCAAGGTATTTCTCACTCCCCTTCATACTACATAATGTAGTCTGTATGACCAGCTAAGTAGTTAAACTTGGCTGCAGTCTGTGCAGGGTCCTGCTGCACTAACAATCATCAAGGCGTATTCATTAATTACCCAAGCCTAATAGGGAAACCCTATTACAATGTCAACGACCTCTAACGTGAGGAACGACGGACCACCTCAGCGTTTATTGAGTGTGTGATTTTGTGTGTGTTCTTTTGGTTTTACTACCCTTGTGGGGACCAGAAGGCATCACAAGGACAGTAAAACAAGGAGAATTCTGACAAGTGGGGACATTTCACCGGTCCCCACAAGGGAAAAGGCTATTTGTGGCTTAGGGGAAATAGGATTTTGAATGGGAAACAATTGTTGGTACCCACAAGGATAGTAAAACAAAAAAGTGTGTGTTTGTGTGTGTGATAGTACCTGAGCCCCGTAGACATATTTATCCAGCATTTTCCCTCCAATCGATTGACCTCCAATATCCCACACTTGCAAAGTAACATTCAAGTTGCCTGAGGGAAGAGAAAATTGAGAAACTTACAAATCAGTCAAACATGAAAATATGACTTCGTTAACAACGTTTCCATCCAGTTTTTCAGAGAGTATACAAAATAATCACAACAGCTGTGATGGAAACAGTAGTTTTGGTGCAATTTTATAAATGCAGACAAATTTGTTCGTTCGACATGGTGGGATCTTTGTGAAACACCTTTATGTGCAAATATTGATATAATAAAAATCAGATCAAAGTAAATTTACAGTCATATGAGGAAATGGTGGGTGGTCCTCCCACAACGACTCGGGAAACTATGCAGTTTATTAGGCTACAGAAGAAATATGTTGACATGGTGGTGAAAGTGCACAGTGATGAGCTTGATGCTCCCAAGTCAAGGAGAAATATTTATGGCATTGAGAAAAATACTGATAACTAAACACAAAATAAGACGCAAAAGAAAACTCCTGCCCCAAATTATTTAGGAGGGAGGTAGGGAGTGGGAAAGAGCGAGAGACAGGGTACAAAACCAAATCAATATTTTCTTCCTCTGGAAAATGAAAGTGGTGGTTGAGAATAGAAGAAGGAGGGCAGGACCAGACAGTGAGGAGTTGTGATAAGGGCCCTTCCTTCACCTAGAGCGCTGATGGCGAGCCGAGCACACAGTATGGACACGGCTGGACGAGCCGAGCACACAGTATGGACACGGCTGGACGAGCCGAGCACACAGTATGGACACGGCTGGACGAGCCGAGCACACAGTATGGACATGGCTGGACGAGCAGAGTCCCACCACACAAGTCCCCGTTTCACAGAGAAAGGAAGCACAAGTGTTCACAGTAACTACATCTAGACTATTTTCTTCCTCTGGAAAATGAAAGTGGTGGTTGAGAATAGGAGGTGACAGTGAGGAGTTGTGATAAGGGCCCTTCCTTCACTTAGAACGCTGACGAGCCGAGCACACAGTATGGACACGGCTGGACGAGCAGATTCCCACCACACAAGTCCCCGTTTCACAGAGAAAGGAAGCACAAGTGTTCACAGTGACTACTAACCACTTTAACTATGCCACATGGTTTACATACTCATCTCATATGTATATACTGTACTCGATATCATCTACTGTATCTTGCCTATGCTGCTCTGTACCATCACTCATTCATATATCCTTATGTACATATTCTTTATCCCCTTACACTGTGTATAAGACAGTAGTTTTTGGAATTGTTAGTTAGATTACTTGTTCGTTATTACTGCATTGTCGGAACTAGAAGCACAAGCATTTCGCTACACTCGCATTAACATCTGCTAACCATGTGTATGTGACAAATAAAATGTGATTTGATTTGACTATGTAAAGCTACATTGAAGAGTGCAATGAATAACTGCCCTTGGTGTTACAGTATGCTAGCTATCTCCACCCATCCTCTGCACTCAGACATAAACTTTGTGTGTGTTTCAAAGACTCGACAGACCCAAAGTATTCCTGCTTATGTGGCGAGTTAATGGCCATTTGTGTTCTTAGAATTCTTTGCTAGCTATTAGCACAGCTCAGTGGAACCCAATAAACATTACCATTTTGATAAGTATGAATGCCAATTTTAGATTTTGCTTCAAAAGCGAACATTGAGAATTAGCATGATCTTCACTAAGATTCGAATTGACAAAACTAGCTAAAATTATTAAGTTAATTTCCATCACAGGTCAATCACCCCCCCACCAATTTAGCAGACGATACATCTGGAAGAGGTATTGTTATAAAAAGCACAGAGAGGCTATTGTGTGTACCAATCAGCCTCACATCATCATACCCGGCATTGTAAAATGTACAGTAAGTTGACAAGCCGAGCCTTCGTGGTGAGAGGGGCCAGCGCCAGCTATACTCCCCCCTACCCCATCTTGGAGAGACCCAGAAAGCCCCAGAAACCCACACAATACACCCAGTCGAAGGCGGGGCTCCTAACGAAGCTCAGAAGGACCACCCAAACGGCAGACCCAGCCCTTCTCTTCATCAGGTCATCAACACCCAATCCCCCAGAAAATGTTCCATTTAACAACTCTGGTGTAGAACCAACGTTTACTATTATTACACCTACGATATTAACGCAGATGGATTACGGAATAAACCCCATCTTGCCGTGTCATAATGGTTCAACTAGTTTTACTGAAATCACAAGATTGGCATTGTTTGTGGGATTTCTCATTGAGGGCCTTGCACTTCCCAAGTTTCACGAAGGTGTGCCTCATCATCTCTACTAAAACATTGGTTCTTTCTCCTACCATTACCAACTGAAACGGAATATAGGACTGAATGTAATACTTCAAGTTATCATATTTATTTTAGTACTTAATCCACCCTTGCTTAAATGTTATTTTATTAGTCATTAAAAGAATGGAGCTACTTTGCAGACTTTTGCAGTCTCATGCATACATTGGCACTGCTTTAAATATGCAATTCAAAAAGGTGAAACTCCCAATTTCATATGGTAGGAAGTGAAATCTGAGGGCTTTAGTCTAAATAGAGCATTAGTCAAATTTGTATTTTACACATCCAGGAGGATCCAGACCACAGGCTTTATTTCCGTGGGTTTGAAAGTAAACAAATAAGAACATGAATGTTTTATGTGGTGCAGAACAAAGATCAGTGTAAATAGTCCGGGTGGCCATCTGATTAATTGTTCAGCAGTCTAATGGCTTGGGGGTAGAAGCTGTTAAGGATCCTTTTGGTCCTAGACTTGGCGCTCCGGAACCGCTTGCTGTGCACTAGCAGAGAGAACAATCTGTGACTTTTTTAGGTCCTTCCTCTGACACTGCCGAGTATATAGGTTCAGGATGTCAGGAAGCTTGGCCCCAGTGGTAAACTGGGCCCATACACACCACCCTCTGTAGCACCTTACGGTCAGATGTCGAGCAGTTGCCATACCATGTGGTGATGCAACCGGTCAGGATGCTCTCGACGGTGCAGCTGTAGAACTTCTTGAGGATCTGGGGACCCATGCCAAATCTTTTCATTCTCCTGAGGGGGAAAAGATGTTCCCTCTTCACAACTGTCTAGGTGTGTTTGGACAGTTATAGTCCGTTGATAATGTGGACACCAAGGAACATGAAACTCTCGACCCGCTCCACTACAGCCCCGCCGACGTTAATGGGGGCCTGTTTGGCTCTCCTTTTCAAATAGTCCACAATCAGCTCCTTTGTCTTGCTCACGTTGAGGGAGAGGTTGTTGTTCTGGCACCACACTGCCAGATCTCTGACCTCCTCGTTGTCGGAGATCAGGCTTACCAGTTTTGCGTCGTCAGCAAACTTAATGATGGTGTTGGAGTCATGCCTGGCCACACAGTCGTGGATGAACAGGGAGTACAAGAGGGGACTAAGCATGCACCCCTGAGTGACCCCAGTGATGAGGATCAGCGAGGCAGATGTGTTGTGTTGTTGCCTACCCTCACCACCTGGGGGAAGCCCAGCAGGTCCAGGATCCATTTGCAGAGGGAGGTGTTTAGTCCCAGGGTCCTTAGCTTAGTGATGAGCTTAGTGGGCACTATGGTGTTGAACGCTGAGCTGTAGTCAATGAACAGCATTCTCACATAGGTGTTCCTTTTGACCAAGTGTGAAAGGGAAGTGTGGCGTGCAATTGAGATTGCATAATCTGTGAATCTGTTTGGGCAGTATGCGAATTGGACTGGGTCTAGGGTTTCCGGCATGGTGTTGTGAGCCATGACCAGCCTTTCAAAGCACTTCATGGCTACCGACAAGAGTCCTACGGGGCGGTAATGATTTAGGCAGGTTACCTTCCCTTTCTTGGGCACAGGGACTATGGTGGTCATTTTGAAACATGTAGGTATTACAGGCTCTGTCAGGGAGAGATTGTAAATGTCAGCGAATGCACTTTCCAGTTGGTCTGCGCATGCTTTGAGTACACATCCTGGTAATCCATCTGGCTCCGCGGCTTTGTGAATGTTGACCTGTTTAAAAAGGTCTTGCTCACATCAGCTACAGAGAGCTTGATCACAGTCATCCAGAAAAGCTGGTGCTCTTGTGCATGCTTCAGTGTTGCAGGCCTCGAAGCGAGCATAAAAGACATTTAGCTCATCTGGTATGCTCGCATCACTGGGCAGCTCGCGGCTGGGATTCCCATTGTAGTCCGTAATATTTTTAAAGTCTTTCCACATCCGAGCGTCAGAGCCGGTCTAGTAGGATTCAATTTCTTATAAGCGTCAGGATTAGTGTCCCACTCCTTGAAAATGTCAGCTCCATGGCTTCTGGTTGGGAAATGTACGTACGGTCACTGTGGGGTTGATGCACTTATTTAATGAAGCCGGTGACTGAGGTGGTATACTCCTCAATGCCTCAATGCCATTGGATGAAATGAGGTAAAACGGATTGAAGTTTGCCTGCATTAAAGACCCGGCCACTAGGAGCTCCGCATTTGGATGAGCATTTTCTTGTTTGCTTTATGGCCTTATACAGCTTGTTCAGTGCCGGCATCGATTCGTGGTGGTAGATAGACGGCTACAAATAATATAGATACTCTTGGTAGATAGAGTGGTCTAAAGCTTATGAGGTATTTTACCACAGGTGAGCAATACCTCGAGACTTCTTTAGTATTAAATTCGGGCATCAGCTGTTACTGACAAAAAGACACACACCCCCACCCCTCGTCTTACCAGACGTAGCTGCTCTGTCCTGCCGATGCACAGAGAAGCCAGCCAGCTCTATAGTATCCATGTCATCGTTCAGCCACATCTCGGTGAAACTTAAGATATTACAGTCCTTAATTTCCCTTTGGTAGGGTAGTCTTATATCGTAGATAATCCAGTTCGTTTTCCAATTATTGTACGTTGGCCAATAATACTGATTAGGTAAACCACCACTACCCTCATCGGCAAATTCTTACAAGGCACCCCGCCCTCCTCCCCCTTTTTCTCCCCCTTTTCTTCAAGCTGATGACGGGGATTTGGGCCTCATCTTGACAAAGCAGTATATCCTTCCTATCAGATTCATTAAAGAAAAAAATATTTGTCCAGTTCGAAGTGAGTAATCACTGTTCTGATGTCCGGAAGCTCGTTCGGTCATAAGACGGTAGCAGCAACATTATGTACAAAATGAAAAAAAAAATAGCACATTTGGTTAGGAGCCCGTAAAACGTCAGCCATCCCCTCCATCTCCATTATACTATTAAATTATATGAATATAAAAGAATGATAAATATTAAATACTCAAATGTATTTACGCTGTACTGTGCCCACAGAATGTAAGGCTCACCCCTCTGGACATAAGCTGTGCATTGGCTTCAATGGAGGGGGGAAAGCCTGGTGTTTGCTCTAGAGACAACAGCTTTCAGAATGAATAAGGTTGAGAAGGGACAGACTCTCCACAATGTGGTGCTACCAAGAAAGGTTCTCAAGATTGACTGTTTCTAAGGAACAAAATGGTTTGATTCTACCCTGAAACGCTAGGGAAGGAAATACAAAATTCTACATATTTTTAAACAATTTGCAAAGAAATTGAGAAATTCTAATCCCTTGTGTAAAAAATTCAAAAGTAAACTTCGGCACAACCTAAGATTGGCAAACTAATTAAGGCTACTTTAATAATGTCTAAATACTTTTAGATATGCATAAACAGTATTTAAGATATTTAAAGTCTGACACTGCAGCATATTATATTTTATTTAACTAGGCAAGTCAATTAAGAACACATTTTATTACAATGACGGCCTACCCGACGACGCTGGTCCAATTGTGCGCCACCCTATGGGACTCCCAATCACGGCCGAATGTGATACAGCCAGGAATCAAACCAGGGTATATAGTGATGGCTCTAGCACCCAGATACAATGCTCTAGCACCCCCATGCTTCACAGTAGGTATGGTGTTCTTTGGATGCAACTCAGCATTCTTTGTCCTCCAAACACAAGTTATATTTTGGTTTCATCTGACCATATGACATTCTCCCAATCTTCTTCTGGATCATCTAGCAAGAATTTTAGCTAGGTAGCCTATGAAAACTAAAAGCGTACTGTATGACAGAGGCACAGACTGTTCTGCCAACATGAAAGAGATGAGGCGGGATTGGCATTCGACTGGTCTACAAGTAGGGTGGAGGAATGTGCCAAAATACCAGCAACAGTGTGTGAAAACCTTGTGAAGACTTACAGAAAACATTTGACCTCTGTCATTGCCAACAAAGGGTATATAACAAAGTTTTGAGAAACGTTTGTTATTGACCAAATACTTATTTTCCACCATAATTTGCAAATAAATTCATTTAAAAAATCCTACAATGTGATTTTCTGGATTTTTTTCCCCTATTTTGTCTGTCATAGTTGAAGTGTACCTATGATGAAAATTACAGGCCTCTCTCATCTTTTTAAGTGGGAGAACTTGCACAACTTGACTAAATACTTTTTTGCCCCACTGTATGCATAGTCACTTTAACCATACATACATGTACATACTACCTCAAATCAGCCTGACTAACCGGTGTCTGTATGTAGCCTCGCTACTTCTATAGCCTCGCTACTGTTATTTTTCACTGTCCGTTTAATGTCGTTTTATTTCTTTAGTTACCTATTGTTCACCTAATACCTTTTTTGCACTATTGGTTAGAGCCTGTAAGTAAGCATTTCACTGCGCACGGCACACGCAAAAAATTAACTTTTATTTGATCAGTGTGCCTATAACTGGTATAACAAGTTCAGTTTGTGCGCGTGTGTTACCGTGTGTGTACATGCATGTGCAAATGTATGCCTGTATCTGTGGTGTGGTACAGAGCAGGCCAGCAATCCTAAAGGATGAAGGGGTCTTACCTGGCAGACTTATTCTCTTCAGAAAGAAATCAAGGCCAATGGTTTGTTTGTATTGTTTCCCAAAGGCCTCCTGTGCAAACCTGGTGGCGAGGGACGTCTGAAACAGAGAGAAATCATGCTAAGCGAACAACTAAATTAATAGAATTTCAAGCCTTATGAACAAGCTTGAGTGTTGGAGTGGTGTTCTGTATGACAACTAGGCCTGTTCCTTAACTGCAAATGACGTGGGCCTATGACATTTCTCCCCCCAAATTTTTTTTGAAGGAAACTGTTTGGGATGACGTTCATCCGAGCCATTGTAATTAGTATGAGATGAGCTAAAGCAATTACCTCTGCCGTCTTAAACTGTCAACGCCCAACTAACAGATAAAACAGGTGTTTGGGTAGACACGGCATGCATCTGGACTACAGCCTCTAATCGCCACAAGAAATCCAGAACTCCATGTCACTTAAGTTAGGCTTGTCTGAAAACAATGTGATTCACATAAAACAGACTTGACATGCCATGTTTAATTCATTTTGATGGATTAGCCATCTTTAGAGCAATGTGCTTACATAAACACGGAGGAATATTGAAACAGGAGCACTTCCATTGTATTTACTACTTGAATATCACTAAAAAGTGTCATTTTTTATTAATTGTTTCTTTACATTCACAGAGCATTCACTTATGTGACAATCTACCACCATTTATTTTCAGAGATATTTCAAGTTATGCCAGCAATAGGTCAAAAATAAAAGAAGAAACGTCATACGGAACACACCAAAAGGGGACTACAATTAAACCGGCTATCTACATAGAGCGCCTTCAGAAAGGTGTGTTACAGCCCGAACATAAAATGTTACATTTATACCACACAATACCCCACAATGTCAAAGTGGAATTACGTTCTTCAAACTGTTAAAACATTCATTACAAATGAAAATCTGAAGTGTTCAAACCCTTTGTTATAGCAAGCCTAAATATGTTGGAGTAAAAATGTGATTAACAAGGCACATAAGGTCGCATGGACTCACTCTGTGTGCAATAACAGTGTTTAACATGACTTTTTAATGACTACCTCATCTCTGAACCCCACACTTACAATTATGAATTCACCTGGATGACAGGAAACAGGAGGGCAGGGCGGGAAATATACTTTTTGGCCACCCAAATTTGACCTGCCTCCAAAAATGTATAGCAGATACATTTGTTCTCCTATGCTGTACCCCACCCCGCTTTTCACCACTAACATTGAGATTCTTTCTTCCAGTGCTGGCTGACACACTCAAACTGCTCCCAAATGTTTTGTACGACCACCAGTCAAGTCTACCAGCCAATACTAAAATCTACCAGCATGTGGCTGGTGTTAATTCCCCACCCTGCGTGCTGCAGTGGAACGGGTCGAGAGCTTCAAGTTCCTCAATGTCCAAATCACTAAGGACATAAAAGTGGTCTGCACGTGCAAGGTGGGTGAAGACAGCGAGACAACACCTCTTCCCCCCCCAAGAGTTTGAAAAGGTTTGGCATGGGCCCTCAAATCCTCTAAAAGTTATACAGCTGCAACATAGAGTTTCTTAATGATACTAGATTACTTTAGGAAGAAAAAAAATTGGCGTTGACTGATCATCTATTCCGCAACAAAGCCTCCTTCACTCACGCCGCCAAGCTTACCCTAGTAAAACTGACTATCCTACCGATCCTCGACTTCGGCGATGTCATCTACAAAATGGCTTCCAACACTCTACTCAGCAAACTGGATGCAGTCTATCACAGTGCCATCCGTTTCGTCACTAAAGCACCTTATACCACCCACCACTGCGACTTGTATGCTCTAGTCGGCTGGCCCTCGCTACATATTCGTCGCCAGACCCACTGGCTCCAGGTCATCTACAAGTCCATGCTATAAATGATGCCATAAAGAGCCGTTGTTTATTAACAGTGAGAATCGCAGAATGGTGAACTTAACTAAAAACGACGGAGAGTTTTGACCGTGTGATATTAGATTGCTTCTTGTGTAAATATTTTCTGTCTGGATTTTAATGATTTGTATCATCTTAATCTTAATTGGCAACAGTACTGCCCTCGTTCACATGGCGCCGACAGACATGGCAGCTATGCTTCTAGCTTCTAAGCAACTTTGCAGTATTTTTTTTTTTCTGTGTTATTTCTTCCATTATTAGCCCAGAACACTTTGTGTTATTACATACAGCCGATATCAGAGCGGTGGTAAATCACCAGCATTACGACCAGAAATACCACTTTCCCGAACTGGATCCTTTGTTCGTACACCCCAGGGCAATTGAACTCATCCCAGAAGCTGCTCCAAGACCTGGCCTGATGACTCCTGGCTGTCCCCAGTTCACCTGGTCTTGCTGCTGCTCCAGTTTCAAATGTTCTGCCTACGGCTAGGGAACCCTGACCTATTCACCGGATGTGCCATCTTGTCCCGGACCTGCTGTTGCTCTCTACCGCACCTGCTGTCTCGAATTCAATGCTCGGCTATAAAAAAGGCAACTGACATTTACTCCTGAGGTACTGACCTGTTGCACCCTCTACAACCACTGTGATTATTATTTGTCCCTGCTGGCCGTCTATGAACATTTGAACATCTTGAAGAACAATCTGGCCTTAAGTGGCTATGTACTTCACCCGGAACAGCCAGAAGAGGACTGGCCACCCCTCAGAGCCTGGTTCCTCTCTAGGTTTCTTTCTAGATTCCAGCCTTTTCTAAGGAGTTTTTCCTAGCCACCATGCTTCTACATCTGCATTACTTGCCGTTTAAGGTTTTAGGCTGGGTTTCTGCATAGCTGAATCTGCTGATGTAAAAAAGGACTTGATAAATACCTTTGAATGATTGAGATCACGACTCCATTCTGCTCCTCCCTTCCTATAGGTAGAAACTCAGACAGGAAGTACCAGTGCTAAGGTCTATTCAACGCTGGTCTGTCCAATTGGAATCCATGCTTCAAGATTGCTTTGATCAGGCGGACTGGGTTAAGTTCCGGGTTGCCTCAGAGAATAACATTGACGGATATACGGACACGGTGACAGAGTTCATCAGGAAGTGTATAGGGGACGTTGTTCCCACTGTGACTATTAAAATCTACCCAAACCATAAACCGTGGACAGTGGCAGCATTTGTGCAAAATTGAAAGCATGAACCACTGCATTTAACCATGGCAAGGTGACTGGGAATATGGTTGAATACAAAACAGTGTAGTTGCAATTCAATGGCTCAGACACGAGCCGTTTGTGGCGGGGTCTACAGATAATCACGGACTACAAAGGGAAAACCAGCCACGTCTGGGAACACCGTCTTGCTTCCAGACAAGCTAAACACCTTTTTCGCCCGCTTTGAGGATAACACAGTGCCAGCGACGCGGCCCACTACCAAGGACTGTGGGCTCTCGTTCTCCATGGCCGACGTAAGTAAGACATTTAATTAAGTGTGTTAACCATTGCTAGGCTGCCGGCCCAGACAGTATCCCTAGCCGCATCCTCAGAGCATGCGCAGACCAGCTGGCTGGAGTGTTTACAAACATATTCAATCTCAAGTCTGACACCAACAGGCTCCTGAACAGCTTCTATTCCAAAACAATAAGACTGCTAAATAGCTAACAATGTTGACCCTTTTATTTGTGCACCGTCTATGCACACACAGGACTCTACATACTCACGCACACTAACACTCCCAACATTCCACAAACTTAATCATTTTCTCACACACACACTGATAATCACATATGCTGCTGCTACTCTGTTTAGCATATATTCTGATGCCTAGTCACCTTACTCCTATACCTACAGTATCTACCTCCATCACTCGAGTATCCCTGTCACCTTACTCCTATACCTACAGTATCTACGTCCATCACTCCAATATCCCTGTCACCTTACTCCTATACCTACAGTATCTACGTCCATCACTCCAGTATCCCTGTCACCTTACTCCTATACCTACAGTATCTACCTCCATCACTCCAGTATCCCTGCACATTGTAAATATGGTATTTGGAACAGACTGAGCCTGTAGAATGCTTATCTACATTCTCGTGTTCTTATTTGTATTTCTTGCCTTGTTTGTCGTACCTTATGTTATTTTTAGTATTGCATTGATTTGATTACTGTATCGTTGGGTTTGGAGCAAGAAAGGAATTTCACTGTACTTGTGCATGTGACAAAACGTATCTGTATGGTCCCCTCGGTCGAGCAGTGAATTTCAAATACAGATCAACTACAAAGACCAGGGAGGTTTTCCAATGCCTCGCAAAGAAGGGCACCTATTGGTTGTTGGGTAGAAATAAGCAGACATTGAATATCACTTTGAGCATGGTGAAGTTATTCATTACACTTTGGATGGTGACTCAACACCCCCAGTCACTACAAAGATACAGGCGTCCTCAGTTGCCGGAGAGGAAGGAAACCGCTCAGGGTGTGATAGGAGAAAACTGAGGATGGATCAACAACAATGTAGTTACTGCACAATAGTAACCTAATTGATAGATTAAAAAAAAATTCTATACATGTTTCCTTTTCAAATCCAAAACATGCATCCTGTTTGCAACAATGCACTAAAGTAATAGTGAAAAGGAAAGTGTGGCAAAGTGTTATCTTGGGGCAAATCCAATAGAACAGATTATCATGCGCCATATTTTCAGGCAGAGTGGTGGCTGCATTATGTTATGGGTATGCTTGTAAATTGTTAAGGACTGGGGAGTTTCTGGATTTTAAAAAAGAAAGAGCTAAGCACAGGCAAAATCCTAGAGGAAAACCTGGTTCAGTCTGATTTCCAACAGACTCAGAGACAAATGTACCTTTCAGCAGGACAACAACCTAAAAACACAAGGTCAAATCTACACTGGAGTTGCTTACCAAGTGAATGTTAGAGTGGCCGAGTTACAGGTGACTTAAATCTGTTCAAATCAAATTGTATTGGTCACATACACATGGTTAGTAGATGTTAATGCTGGTGTAGCGAAATGCTTGACCTGATAATGGTCGTCTAGCTGATGATCTAAACAACCAATTTTAATTTGATTTTTTTTAAATAAATGGACAAATATTGTACAATCTAGATGTGGAAAGCTGTTGGAGACTTAACCAGAAAGACAGATTTTCATTAGATGCCCTTGGCTATTTCAACAGGTTGCGGTGTCCTTATATATTCATTCAACTTAAGCCTGTGACTCTAAAATCTTGAATTGAAGAAAAGGTCTGAGAAAGTCAACTTGTTGAGTGTTTCAAGCTCAATGGTTAACTGCACATTAACACTGGAAACGTATTACTTAAATGGATCAATTGAATGGGTGGGTTCACAGCTCCAATCCAGATGTGTTTGTCATTACTGAGACATGGCTAATTAAGGAAGAGTGTTTTGAATACTGATGTTAACCTTTCTAATTTTTTTCAGCAAGACAGATCTTCCAAATGTGGGGGAGTGGCAATCTTTACCAAGGAACACCTTCAGTGCTAGGTTGTCTCCAAATTGTTTGGGGACAGACTTAGTGATTTGCTGGTCTTAAGCATTACACTTTCAAATAGTTATTTGTTGACTCTTGCTGGGTGCTATCGTCCTCCATCAGCACCGGCCTGTGCCCTACCTACCCTAAGCGCTCTCCTGGCCCCTTACACTAAGTCTGAATTTGTCCTGCTAGGTGACCTAAACTGGGACAAGCTTAAATCACCTGACCTAGTCCTAAAGCAATGGAACTCCCTAAATATATCTCAGATTAATACCAATCCCACAAGGTATGACTCCAAACACCCAGAAAAGGCTACTCTCATCGATGTTTTCCTCTCAAATATTCCTGATATAGGTATCAGTCTGATGTTTACTGTGATCACGGTTTTACAGCCTGTGTTATGAATGGCTGCTCAGTGAAACGACCTGTCCTGATTGGTCATAATGCTTGCTAAAAAAAACTTTAATGAGCAAGCCTTCCTTCATAAACTGGCCTCTAATATGGTATAGGATCAGCTTGATCCCCTCTGTCGAAGACACTTGGACCTTCTTTTTTGATATTTTCAGGGGTATTGATAAAACACGCCCCCATAAAGAAAATTATAATTCAAAAACAGGTTCAGCACCTGGTTCTCCCGTGATCTTGCAGAGTTACTCCACCACAAAAATTGCATTTGGTGAAAGGCTCGGCACATGCATACTCGGGCTGACCGGCTCTCGCTCAGGTAAATGAGAAGTAAGTGCACTCGGGCTGACCGGCTCTCGCTCAGGTAAATGAGAAGTAAGTGCACTCAGGCTATCCGGAAGGCCAAAGTTAGTTACTTTAAGGAGCAGTTCTCTCTGTGGGTCTAACCACAAGAAGTTAAGGAAAACGGTTAAAGACCTAGAGAATAAACCCCCCTCCTAACAGCTGCCCATGTCCCTTCATGTTGATTATGTGGTTGTTACTGACAAGAAGCACATGGCTGAGCTCTTTAATCACCAACTCATTTAAGTCAGGATTCCTGTTCAACTCAGCCATGCCTCCTTGCCCATCCAACATTTCCTCATCTCCCAGCCCTTCAAATGTGACTATCCCCGATGCTTGTCCCTCTTTTTCCCTGCCCAGCAACAAAGTTTCTCCCTGCAGGCAGTTACTGAGTCCAAGGTGCTAAAGGAGCTCCTTAAACTTGACCCCCAAAAAAACATCTGGGTCAGATGGTTTAGACCCTTTCTTCTTTAACCCTTTAAGGCTGCTGCCCCTGTCTCTCCTTTCTGGGGTTCCCATTGCTTTGAAGGCAGCCACCGTTTGTCCTTTATGAAAAGGGGGAGATCAAGCTGATCTTAACTGTTATAGGCCTATTTCTACTTTGCCCTGTTTATCAAGTGTTAGAAAAACGTGTCAATAATCAACTGACTGGGTTTTACAGTCAGTTTTACAACCAAGTTGACGAAGCCAAAATGCACTTAAAATCAATGCAGCATATTCACACTCAAATCATTTCAGGATTCGGAGAAGAAGAAACATTGCAGCTGCTGCAATATCACGACAACCTCTTTGCTGCAAACAGTCTGTGCTGTGACAAAGACAAATGTTGGTACATTTGTGTTACCTGCATCATGACCGTGCAGACCAAGCAGTCTCATGAACCATTTGCCAATAAATGAAAATGTATCTTCAAATAAATCTGAGCATTTGAATTCAGGCTATTCTGCAAAGTAGGCTATATAGCCTAGGTCTGGAAAATGTAGGCCTATATCTACCAAGAAGAGAATGAATGAATGAAAGACTCATCAAATATGTACAGTTTAAAACAGTCTAGGCTGGGTCTAAAGCCTATGCATAGAATGTTAAGTTTTAGGTGAGGTTTGAGTTTCTAGTTTTTGTTTTAAAGAAAATGTGTCCATAATGGTAACTGGTTTTATTACTGGCCTCATTGTTGACAGCAATGACAGCAACAATGATTCAGATGCCGCCTGAACATTGTATCACTGCACAACTCTCCATGCCTCTTCCAACTAAACTTCTACCACAGTTGGTTCAATTCCAAATGTAATAGAAGAAAATAATGATAAGCTTTCAGTGTAAGCCTAAGAAATCCATAAATGCCATTTGAGTCTTAGGTGTGTGCAATCTGGAACGAGATCAATCCCATTTCGGCAGACAGACTTGTCCCCTGCTGGTTCGTATGAAGGAAACGGTCATTACTGCAAGATCCCAGCCGTCATGTTAAAGCACCGCTTGTGCAGCAGGGAGTCAAATGAGAACATTCACTCCTGAATATAGCAAGGAAAGGTTTGCTTTAAGATATAGGCTACACTTTTTTTGCCTACTCAACAATCAAGCTTTACATTCTAGGCACAATTTTATATACATTGAATGTTATGCCTGTGTGAGTAAATGGCCGAGGCCCATATTATTTCCCTGTAACTTAGACCTACAACATTGATTGTGAAAAGAGGCTTTAAACATTATATGTAGGATAGTCTGTTAGGCCACCTTGTACTAGGCAATACAGCAACTTAATTATTGTGTATTCCACACACACACACACCTGTGTGGCCTACCTGTAATCAGTGGCTAACAAAGTAACATTAGACAACCAGAGTACTACGGTCCAAAGCTCTCCAGAAAACCTCTCCAACAGCACATGTAACCTGGATTAAGGGTCAGGTACGATTAACAGGATTCATGACAGATTTAAATCCAATATGCTTTGAAGCAGTTTATGGATCTGGTGATCACCTTGGCAATCTCCCTCTGAACAATTCTGAATTGAAGATTGGAGCATATATTTTGAGATGTATTCAGGGATGACAGTAAGGTGGTCCTTCAAAATAAATAGCAGGGGTACGGCGTACCGGTAAAACATGAGCCTATCACAAGAATGAAAAACAAATGTCCACAAAACTGTAGGCTATTTACCACTTATCATTACCGCATGTCAAGAGGCATAGAAAATGAGCGAATGGATTTGAAAACGGGTGGTTAGCCTATGCGCCAAAATGTGATGTGATTCAACATTTTGCCAAAGCAAAGATGAGTGGCTCGAGACACGTGAGGACAGCAGTGGATGCATAAATTCTTGCCTAATGACAATTGGCAAATGTCAATACACTTTTTTGGTGTAGTGTCTCTTTCCATTAGAGGCTGGAAATACTGTATGTTGCGAGTGGATGAACATGCCCTTTGAAGTGATTGTTTGACTTAAATAAAAACGTGATGACTGGTTGTGTTTATGCCACAATAAAAGGTAATACATTTTAAAAAGTTAAGACAAATCTTTACGACTAGGCCCACAGAGATCATATTGAATTAATAGGGAGTCTATTTGTAATTCTATGATTATGCCCATCAAAAATGTGGTATATCGGCAGTCCCGTACCAGGAATAAATATATTCCTACTTTCACCCCATTTATGAACCAACCTAGTTTAGGCATGTTGATGCACTCAGCTGCTCAAACCTTTTTTGAACACATAGCCTATAGATTCTATCAAAGCAATACATTAGCCTACTGAACTCATCAGCCCTAAATGTGGCAGATTAGGCTGCGAATTCTTCGGTCTCCCTTCAAAAATGATGACGTTCTACAAACGTGGCCCTTGTCACCATCTGTGGCCAGGCAACATGTTGCGCACCACAGGCTTAATTGTCCCGTATGTTGACACTGTTCCTATTAAATAGACAATTCAGAGGAAAGTAGCTTGGTAGCTCTCATCATTGACAGTAACTGGGATTGGATTCCATGTCGTAAACTAGCTAACGTTTCGACCCCAGACCAGAGCTAGCTATTAACATTACTCTGCCCGTTGTGCAAAATTAAGACGGTAACTAACATTACCCCCCAAATTTGCATCATTGGCTATAGTTATGCGACAACAGAACCATTGCCTGTCTGACAAACCTAGGTGATGTTTTCCCTTCTACCTGGCTGAAGAGCTAACTAGTTAACATTAACTAGCTAGCTAAACAGCTAACAAGCATAGCCAAAACGTTGGCATAGCACACGCTGCTATGTATGAAGATTCTGTACGATACTTCTGAGCTAAAGTTACCTACTGCACAGTAATTTACCCAATTAGCCACATAGTTATGTTTCTAGCTAGCCAGCTAAATTAACACTACTCAAAATAACAAGTCTGTCTGTTAGCTTGCTAGCTCATTTAGCTTGAAAATCCCTCACCTTCCCTGATGCGCCGTCCCCGATGACTACAATTTTAAGTTGCTTATCTTGACTGTCCTCTTCTGAGTCAGACATTTTGAAATATATAACAATGACGTTATTTATTCTATTGAAAATGAACTTCTATTCACAGTCAAAGGTTATTGAATATAGCTTGCTAATCAAATAGCTAAAATAAACCGAGCACTAGGTAACCAGACGCCATTTCACCAGATACTACTGTTGCCAGGCATGTCCCATTTATATTTTGTACGCCTGTTATTTACAAACACTTTATCGGGAAATACTTGTACATTTGATGTTACAGCTTTTATATTTGCTTTATCATCAAGGTTAGCTAATAAAGGAGGTTGAAAAAATATTTTTTTAATAATGACACTGCTTTACAATGGACAAGTCCTAGCAGGACCTGACCAGTCACATCAGTGACGCGTCCCTGTTGCTATGGTAATCCAGGTCAAAGGTGGAGAGGCGCTCTTTCCTAGAAATAAATGTAGGCTCGCCATTTAAGTATTTACCATTCCTTAAATAATAAAGTTCTTCCCCCACATGATGTACGTAATGTGCATCAACCTGTAGCCTAGCTACACCATCGAAAACGCTCTACATAGCTTAGCCTAGCCTATTCATCATGCATTAATGGTCTTTACAAAAGAAAACATTCAAATTATCCATAGCCTATAGGCTACGAAGTGCATGCTCAGAGAAGCACAGAGCAATGTTATATTTCTAAGATAGCTGCTGAGATGGTGTAAATAAAACTAGGTTGCATTACACACTGCAATGGATGTTCCAACCCCGAGCCCTGGCACCCAAGTAAAAAAAATCCTATTACAATGAGTGTTTTTTCCAATAGAATCCTATAGGATTCTCACAATTGACTTGCCTTGTTATTGGCAAGTCAACTCCATTTTCATGATTTCTGGTATATCATCCAAATAAATCAATCACATCAAGTTTTTGGACTAATTCAGCAGTTTTAACCTAGGTAAGTGCTAGAACACTATTGGAAATTAACGTTGAAAGTCCCATTCATATTCCTGAAACATAAGTTGAAAATTATGCTGTTGCTGCTTCACATTGACAATAACTAGCCCAATGTCAAAGTAACTAGCCCAATGTCCCTTGAGTTGCCACGGGAGACAAACCGTTGTCTATTATATATGAGTGGAAACAGGCAAGGGGTGTTCCGGAAACTCCAAGAAGCCTGTCCATGCAGTCAGTTAAAATCTGATCACAGACAGCTTCAAGTGCTGCAGACGGGTCCAGGAGAATGAGGATGTGGATGTACCTAGGATCAGCAGCACAGAGGAGGTCGTTCACAAACTCTCCCAGGGCAGCTTCTGTGCAGGAAGGAGGGGTTTGAAGAGTTCATGAGGCCATGTGTTGTTGGATTGGTGACCCATCACAAATACAACAACAATCTATATATTGTTATATTTTTTTTTTACTAAAGCATTCTTTAATCTCATCCAAAGAACCAAAGAACCAAAAAGGTCCTTAAGAACCTTTTTTTTTTTTTAAGTGTGACAAACAGATCAATAAAAACCACATCGTCAGATCCATTTAATAGGCCTATGAGAAATACAATATGATGTTCATCTAACCTGGAGGTGTAAATTATTGTCCAAAAACAACAAACTTTCAAGTGGAACTGACCCAACAATGATGAAGAGTGAATATGCGCACTCACTGGGATATGGCCAATGCTCAGTTAAATGGAGCGTTTTGAAAAGAAAAAAACAGATTAGAGTATTTTTATTGACTTCTCTTGACCTTATGCACGCAGTGCCTATGGCCACCTGGCTCAAACCGCTGCAGGTGCAAATTCCTCTGGATTAAGTGCTGGCCTGCCCAGTTAACAGGTGTGTCTCTTTCCCCAATAACAGAAATATCAAATCAAATGTTATTTCTCACATGCTTTCTCACATGCTTCATAAACAACAGGTGTAGTGCCATCCCCCTTGGCACTTTTTCCTATTTTGTTGAATTACAACCTGTAATTTAAATTGATTTTTATTTGGATTTCATGTAAAGGACATACACAAAAGTGTCCAAATTGTTGAAGTGAAACGAAAATAATAACTTGTTTAAAAAAATTCATTAAAAATTAAAAATTTGAAAAGTTGTGCGTGCATATCTATGAAGCCCCTAAATGTTGTATTTATTTGATTTATTTAACCTTTATTTAACCAGGTAGGCCAGTTGAAAACAAGTTCTCATTTACAACTGGCCAAGATAAAGCAAAGCAGTTCGACACATACAACAACACAAAAGTTACACATGGAGTAAACAAACATACAGTCAATAATAAAGTAGAAAAAAAGTATATATACAGTGTGTGCAAATGAGGTAAGATAAGGGAGGTAAGGCAATAAAATAGGCCATAGTGGCGAGGTAATTACGATATAGCAATTAAACACTGGAGCATAAGATGAATGTGCAAGTAGAGATACTGGGTTGCAAAGGAGCAAAATAAATACAGTATGAGGATGAGGTAGTTGGATGGGCTATTTCCAGGTGGGCTATGTACAGGTGCAATGATCTGTGAGCTACTCTGACAGCTGGTGCTTGAAGTTAGTAAAGGAGATAAGAGTCTCCAGCTTCAGCTATTTTTTTCAGTTCGTTCCAGTCATTGGCAGCAGAGAATTGGAAGGAAAGGCGGCCAAAGTAGGAATTGGCTTTGGGGGTGACCAGTGAAATATACCTGCTGGAGCGCATGCTGCGGATGGGTGCTGCTATGGTGACCAGTGAACTGAGACAAGGTGGGGCATTACCTAGCAGAGACTTGTAGATGACCTGGAGACAGTGGATAAGATCTGCTGCAACCAATTACCTTCAGAAGTCACATAATTAGTTAAATAAAGTCAACCTGTGCACAATCTAAGTGTCACATGATCTGTCACATGATCTCAGAATATATACAGGGGGGCAAAAAAGTTTTTAGTCAGCCACCAATTGTGCATGTTCTCCCACCTAAAAAGATGAGAGAGGCCTGTAATTTTCATTATAGGTACACTTCAACTATGACAGACCAAATTATTTAAAAAAAATCCAGAAAATCACATTGTAGGATTTTTTATGAATTTATTTGCAAATTATGGTGGAAAATAGGTATTTGGTCAATAACAAAAGTTTATCTCAATACTTTGTTATATACCCTTTGTTGGCAATGACAGGTCAAACGTTTTCTGTAAGTCTTCACAAGGTTTTCACACACTGTTGCTGGTATTTTGGCCCATTCCTCCGTGCAGATCTCCTCTAGAGCAGTGATGTTTTGGGGCTGTTGCTGGGCAACACAGACTTTCAACTCCCTCCAAAGATTTTCTATGGGGTTGAGATCTGGAGACTGGCTAGGCCATTCCAGGACCTTGAAATGCTTCTTACGAAGCCACTCCTTCGTTGCCTGGGCGGTGTGTTTGGGATCATTGTCATGCTGAAAGACCCAGCCACGTTTCATCTTCAATGCCCTTGCTGATGGAAGGAGGTTTTCACTCAAAATCTCACGATACATGTCCCCATTCATTCTTTGCTTTACACGGATCAGTCGTCCTGGTCCCTTTGCAGAAAAACAGCCCCAACGCATGATGTTTCCACCCCCATGCTTCACTAGGTATGTTGTTCTTTGGATGCAACTCAGCATTCTTTGTCCTCCAAACATGACGAGTTGAGTTTTTACCAAAAAGTTCTATTTTGGTTTCATCTGACCATATGACATTCTCCCAATCTTCTTCTGGATCATCCAAATCACGGACTACAGGAAGAAATCCAGCCCAGTCACGGACCAGGATGTCTTGCTCCCAGGCAGACTAAATAACTTTTTTGCCCGCTTTGAGGACAATACAGTGCCACTGACACGGCCTGCAAAGGAAACATGCGGTCTCTCCTTCACTGCAGCCGAGGTGAGTAAGACATTTAAACGTGTTAACCCTCGCAAGGCTGCAGGCCCAGACGGCATCCCCGGCCGCGCCCTCAGAGCATGCGCAGACCAGCTGGCCGGTGTGTTTACGGACATATTCAATCAATCCCTATACCAGTCTGCTGTTCCCACATGCTTCAAGAGGGCCACCATTGTTCCTGTTCCCAAGAAAGCTAAGGTAACTGAGCTAAACGACTACCGCCCCATAGCACTCACATCCGTCATCATGAAGTGCTTTGAGAGACTAGTCAAGGACCATATCACCTCCACCCTACCTGACACCCTAGACCCACTCCAATTTGCTTATCGCCCAAATAGGTCCACAGACGATGCAATCTCAACCACACTGCACACTGCCCTAACCCATCTGGACAAGAGGAATACCTATGTGAGAATGCTGTTCATCGACTACAGCTCGGCATTCAACAACAACGGCAAATGCTCCGCCCTCAACCGTAAGGCTCTCCAGAGGGTAGTGAGGTCTGCACAACGCATCACCGGGGGCAAACTACCTGCCCTCCAGGACACCTACACCACCCGATGTTACAGGAAGGCCATAAAGATCATCAAGGACATCAACCACCTGAGCCACTGCCTGTTCACCCCGCTATCATCCAGAAGGCGAGGTCAGTACAGGTGCATCAAAGCTGGGACCGAGAGACTGAAAAACAGCTTCTATCTCAAGGCCATCAGACTGTTAAACAGCCACCACTAACATTGAGTGGCTGCTGCCAACACACTGACAATGACACTGACTCAACTCCAGCCACTTTAATAATGGGAATTGATAGGAAATGAAGTAAATATATCACTAGCCACTTTAAACAATGCTACCTTATATAATGTTACTTACCCTACATTATTCATCTCATATGCATACGTATATACTGTACTCTATATCATCGACTGCATCCTTATGTAATACATGTATCACTAGCCACTTTAACTATGCCACTTTGTTTACATACTCATCTCATATGTATATACTGTACTCGATACCATCTACTGTATCTTGCCTATGCTGCTCTGTATCATCACTCATTCATATATCCTTATGTACATATTCTTTATCCCCTTACACTGTGTATAAGACAGTAGTTTTGGAATTGTTAGTTAGATTACTTGTTGGTTATTACTGCATTGTCGGAACTAGAAGCACAAGCATTTCGCTACACTCGCATTAACATCTGCTAACCATGTGTATGTGACAAATAACATTTGATTTGATTTGGATTTGATTTGATTTGAAATGCTCTCTAGCAAACTTCAGATGGGCCTGGACATGTACAGGCTTAAGCAGGGGGACACGTCTGGCACTGCAGGATTTGAGTCCCTGGCGGTGTAGTGTGTTACTGATGGTAGGCTTTGTTACTTTGGTCCCAGCTCTCTGCAGGTCATTCACTAGGTCCCCCCGTGTGGTTCTGGGATTTTTGCTCATTGTTCTTGTGATCATTTTGACCCCATGGGGTGAGATCTTGCGTGGAGCCCCAGATCGAGGGAGATTATCAGTGGTCTTGTATGTCTTTCATTTCCTAATAATTGCTCCCACAGTTGATTTCTTCAAACCAAGCTGCTTACCTATTGCAGATTCTGTCTTCCTAGCCTGGTGCAGGTCTACAATTTTGTTTCTGGTGTCCTTTGACAGCTCTTTGGTCTTGGCCATAGTGGAGTTTGGAGTGTTTGAGGTGTTTGAGGTTGTGGACAGGTGTCTTTTATACTGATAACAAGTTCAAACAAGGTGCCATTAATACAGGTAACGAGTGGAGGATAGAGGAGCCTCTTAAAGAAGAAGTTACAGGTCTGTGAGAGCCAGAAATCTTGCTTGTTTGTAGGTGACCAAATAATTATTTTCCACCATTATTTGCAAATAAATTCATAAAAAATCCTACAATGTGATTTTCTGGATTTTTTCTCTCATTTTGTCTGTCATAGTTGAAGTGTACCTATGATGAAAATTATAGACCTATCATCTTTTTAAGTGGGAGAACTTGCACAATAGGTGGCTGACTAAATACTTTTTTGCCCCACTGTATATACAGAGTGTACCGGTACAGAGTCAATGTGCAGGGATACTGGCTAGTTGAGGTCATATGTACATGTAGGTAGGGGTAAAGTGACTATGTATAGATAATAAACAGCAAGTAGCAGCAGCAGCGTAAAAAAGGGGGGTCAATGCAAATATCCTGGGGAGGCATTTTATTAACTGTTCAGCGCTTATGGGTTATAGGTAGAAGCTGGTAAGGGGCCCTTTGGACCTAGACTTGGCGCTCCGGTACTGCTTCCCTTGTGGTAGCAGAGAGAACAGTCTGTCTCTTGGGTGGCTGGACTCTTTCACAATTTTTAGGGCCTTCCTCTGACACTGCCTGGCATAGAGGTCCTGGATGGCAGGAAGCTTGGCCCCAGTGATGTACTGGGCCATACACACTACACCCTGTAGTGCATTGCGGTCGGATGCCAAGCAGTTGTCACACCAGGCGGTGATGTAACCAGTTAGGATGCTCTCGATGGTGCAGCTATAGAAGGTTTTGAGGATCTGATGACCCATGCCAATTGTTTTCACTCTCCTGATGGGGAAAAAGTGTTGTCATGCCCTCTACACATCTGTATTGGTGTGCTTGGACTATGATAGTTTGTTGATGATGTGGACAACAAGGAACTTGAAGCTCTCGACCCACTCCACTACAGCCTCATCTATGTGAATGGGGGCATGTTCGGCCCTCCTTTTCTTTTAGTCCACGATCATCTCCTTTGTCTTGATCACGTTGAGAGGTTGTTATCCTGGCACCACACTGCCATGTCTCTGACGTCCTCCCTATAGGCTGTGTCATCATTGTCGGTGATCACGTCTACCACCGTTGTGTCGTCGGCAAACTTAATGTCAGTATTGGAGTCGTGCTTGGCCACGCAGTCCTGGGTGAACAGGGAGTACAGGGGGGGACTAAGCACGCACCCCTTAAGGGTCCCCGTGTTTTTTTTGTTTTTTTTTACCTTTATTTAACCAGGCAAGTCAGTTAAGAACACATTCTTATTTTCAATGACGGCCTGGGAACAGTGGGTTAACTGCCTGTTCAGGGGCAGAACGACAGTGTTAAGGATCTGTGTGGCAGATCCTCAACCTACCCTTGGAAAACAGAAAGGAAAACGCTGCACACTGCTGCTCATGCTCCCAGGTGATATTTATTAACAATGTTTCAACCCGTATGTCTTCATCAGGCATCCAAATCCCAGGTGGGGGTGGAAGGTCCTATATATAGGGGCAGTTCTTAATGACATCACTTCCTGAAACTGGAGGTCAACAAATTACATTTATAACATAGTTTCACAATATTAAGATTAAATGTATCAAAATATATGATCATACATAGGGAATGTGATTAATGTTTACAGTAATATACATACAATATTCAATTAGGATTTTTTAAAAACTATTTAGACATATTGAAATGATAAAAACGGTTTCAAGTCAAACTCCTCATTAAGGCCAAGAGGAGACAGTGTGTTGAGCCTGTGGATCCAGAAAGATTTGCTTTGAAGAAGTTTCCTCTCATTGTCTCCCCTGCGTGACATCTTGACCATTTATTTTCCAATGTATCTCAGAGAGCTAATAGGGTGCGTCTCGTCGGGAAGTCCAGGATCCAGTTGCAGAGAGAGGTGTTTAGTCCCAGGGACCTTAGCTTAGTGATGATCTTTGAAGGCACTATGGTGTTGAATACTGAGCTGTAGTCAATGAACAGAATTCTCATGTAGGTGTTCCTTTTGTTCAGGTGTGTGGAATGCAATAGAGATTCCGACATCTGTGGATCTGTTTGGTTGGTATGCAAATTGGAGTGGGTCTAGGGTTTCTGGGATGATGCTGTTGATGTGAGCCATGACCAGCCTTTCAAAGCACTTCAAGGCTACAGACATGAGTGCTACGGATCGGTAGTCATTTAGGCAGCTTACCTTGGCGATCTTGGGCACATGGATTATGGCAGTCTGCTTGAAACATGTAGGTATTACAGGCTCTGTCAGGGAGAGGTTAAAAACATAATTGAAGACACTTGCCAGTTTGTCAGTGCATGCTCTGAGTTCACGTCTTGGTAATCCTTCTGGCCCCACGGCCTTGTGAATGTTGACCTGTCTAAAGGTCTTACTCACATCGGCTATGGAGATCGTGATCACACAGTCGTCCGGAACAGCTGCATGCCTCAGTGTTGCTTGCCTCATAGAAGTAATTTAGCTCGTCTGGTAGGCCCAGCTCCCGGCTGGGCTTCTCTTTGTAATCTGTAATAGTTTGCAAGCCCTGCCACATCCGACTAGCGTCAGAGCCAGTGCAGTAGAATTGAATCTTAGTCCTGTATTGATGCTTTGCCTGTTTGATGGATCATCAGAGGGCATAGCGGGATTTCTTATAAGCGTCCAGATGAGTGTCCTGCTCCTTGAAAGCGGCAGCTCTACCCTTTAGCTCAGTGCGGATGTTTCCTGTAATCCATGGCTTCTGGTTAGGATATGTACGTACAGTCACTGTGGGGACGACGTCATTGATGCACTTATTGAACAGACTGTTCTGATGTTCTGATGATGCTTCCAGAAGCAGTTTGGAACTCGGTAGTGGGTGTTGCAACCGAGGACAGGCGATTTTTACGCGCTTCAGCACTGTGTGCTGTGTGCTTGAGTGGCCTACCACTTCACTGCTGAGCTGTTGCTGCTGAGCCTTCATGTCTTAAAGTAATGATGCACTGTCGTTTCTCTTTGCTTATTTGAGCAAAGAGCCAATCAGCCGTCACAACACAGCTAATTGGCTCAAATGAAGAAGGAAAGAAATTCCACAAATGTACTTTTAACAAGGCACACCTGTTAATTAAAATGCATTCCAGGTGATTATCTCATGAAGCTGGTTGAGAGAATGCCAAGAGTGTGCAAAGCTGTCATCAAGGCAAAGGGTGGCTAGCTTGAAGAATCTCAAATATAAAATATACACTACCGTTCAAACGTTTGGGGTCACTTCGAAATGTCCTTGTTTTTGAAAGAAAAACACATTTTTGTCCAATAAAATAACATCAAATTGATCAGTAATACAGTGTCGACATTGTTCATGTTGTAAATTACTATTGTAGCTGGAAACAGCAGATTATTTATGGAATATCTACATAGGTGTACAGTAGCCCATTATCAGCAACCATCACTCCTGTGTTCCAATGGCACGTTGTGTTAGCTAATTTATTATTTTAAAAGGCTAATTGATCATTTGAAAACCCTTTGCAATTATGCTAGCACAGCTAAAAAACTGTTGTTCTGATTAAGGAAGCAATAAAACTGGCCTTCTTTAGACTAGTTGAGTATCTGGAGCATCAGTATTTGTGGGTTCGATTACAGGCTCAAAAGGACCAGAAACACAGATCTTTCTTCTGAAACTCATCAATCTATTCTTGTTCTGAAACATGAAGGCCTTTCCATGCAAGAAATTGCCAAGAAACTGAAGATCTCGTACAACGCTGTGTACTACTCCCTTCACAGAACAGCGCAAACGGGCTTTAACCAGAATGGAAAGAGGATTGGGAGGCTCCGATATAAAACTGAGCAATAGGACAAGTTGACGTTGACGTTGAGACTGGTGTTTTGAACGGTAGTGTATTTTGATTTAACCCTTTTTGTTAGTTACTACATGCTTCCATATGTGTTATTTCATAGTTTTGATGACTTCACTATTAATCTACAATGTAGAAAATAGTACAAATAAAGATATACTCTTGAATGAGTAGGTGTCCAAACTTTTGAATGGTACTGTATACCAAACAAAAATATAAACACATGTAAAGTGTTGGTCTCATGTTTCATGAGCTGAAATAAAAGATTCCAGAAAATGTCCCTACCCGCGAAACGCTGGTTTCTCTCAATTTTTTTGGCAAAAATGTGTTTATATCCCTGTTAGTGAGCATTTCTCCTATGCCAAGATAATCCATCCACCAGACAGTTGTGGCATATCAAGAAGCTGATAAAATAGCACTACACAGGTACAACTTGTGCTGTGGAAGATAAAAGGCCACTCTAAAATGTACAGTTTTGTCACACAACACAATGCCAGAGATGCAATTGGCATGCTGACTGCAGGAGCTGTTGCCAGATAATTGAATGTTAATTTCTATACCATAAGCCGCTTCCAACATTGTTTTACAGAATTTGGCAGGACGTCCAACCAGCCCCACAACTGCAGAGATGTGTAACCATGCCAGACCAGGACCTCCACATCTGTCTTTGTCACCTAAGGGATTGTCTGAGACCAGCCACCCAGACAGCTGATCAAACTGTGGGTTTGCACAACCAAAGAATTTCTGCACAAACTGTCTCAGGGAAGCTCATCTGCATGCTCGTCCACACCACCAGGGTCTTGACCTGACTCCAGTTCGGCATCGTAACCAACTTCAATGGGCAAATGCTCATCTTCGATGGCCACAGGCACGGGGAGAAGTGTGCTCTTCACGGATGTATCCCAGTTTCAACTGTACCAGGCAGATGGCAGATGGCAGACAGCGTGTATGGCGTTGTGTGTGAGGTTGGTTTGCTGATGTCAACATTGTGAACAGAATTCCCCATGGTGGCAGTGGGGTTATGGTATAAGCTACGTAGCAGGCATAAGCTACGGACAACAAACACAATTGCATGTTATCGATGGCAATTTTATGCACAGAGATAATGTGACAAGCTCCTGAGGCCCATTGTCGTGCAATTCATCTGCCGCCATCACCTCATGTTTCAGCATGTTAATGCAAGGCCCCATTTCACAAGGATCTGTAAACAATTCCTGGAAGCTGAAAATGTCCCAGTTCTTCCATGTCCTGCAAACTCACCAGACGTCACCCATTGAGTATGTTTGGGATGCTCTGGATCAACTTGTACGACAGCGTGTTCCAGTTCCCGCCAATATCCAGCAACTTCGCACAGCCATTGAAGAGCAGTGGGACAACATTCCACAATCAACATCCTGATCAACTCTATGCAAATGAGATGTGTCGCGCTACATGAGGCAAATGGTGGTAACTCAGTAAAATCTTTGAAATTGTTGCATGTTGCATTTATATTTTTGTTCAGTGTATACAGTGCCTTCATAAAGTATTCAGACTCCTTGACTAATGGATTAAATGACAAAAACTCCTCAGTAAAAGGCACATGATACCCGCTTGGATTTTGCCAAAAGGCATTTAAAGACTCTCAGACCGCGAGAAACAAGATTCTCTGCTCTGATGAAACCAAGATTGAACTCTTTTACCTGAATGCCAAGCGTTACATCTGGAGGAAACCTGGTACCATCCCTATGGTGAAGCATGGTGGTGGCAGCATCATGCTGTTGGGATGTTTTTCAGCAGCAGGGACTGGGAGACTAGTCAGGATCGAGGCAAAGATGAATGGAGAAAGGTACAGAGGTCCTTAATGAAAACCTGCTGCAGAGCGCTCAGGACCTCAGACTGGGGCGAAGGAAAGTCTCAATGTCCTTGAGTGGCCCAGCCAGAGCCCGGACTTGAATCCAATCAAAACATCTCTGGAGAGACCTGAAAATAGCTGTGCAGGAAATGCTCCCCATCCAACCTGACCTAGCTTGAGAGGATCTGCAGAGAATAAGGGGATAAATACAGGTGTGCCACGCTTATAGAGTCATACCCAAATAAGACCCGAGGCTGAAATTGATGCCAAAAGTGCTTCAACAAAGTACTGAGTAAAGGGTCTGGATACTTATGTAAATGTAATATTTCGGGGTTTAAAAAAATATATAAATTAGCAACAAAAAATATGAACCTGTTTTTGCTTCGTCATTATGGGGTATTGTGTGTGGATTGATGAGGGAAAAAATGATTTAATCTGTTTAAGAATAAGACTGTAACTTAAAAAATGTGGAAAAAGTCAAGAAGTGTGAATACTTTCCGAATGCACTGTTTCTGAATGGAAGTATTCAGACCACATTTTTGTTATGTTACAAACGTATTCTAAAATTGATTAAATAGACTTTGCGGTAGGCTAGTATACATAATGATATTATTATGGATAGAAACGAGAATATTTGTATTTGTCAAACGGCAGTCAAGCATCGATATTTATTGGAAAGGAGCATCAAGATCACAGTGCATTGTCATGACATTTATCCAACATGTAGTATAAAAATGTTGGATGGAAACCTGCTTAGATGTTAGGTTTTTATCCAATTGGCCACAGATGTTCATGCAAATATTCTAAAATCCGCATAAAGAAAATAAGCGCATTATGCATAACACGTTATTCGCACGCGTTACCCGCACAGGTTATCCGCACTATATCTGTGAGCTGCTGTCTAGTAGCGCCCTTGCAAAGAACAGAGTACATTTGTATATATTGAACTCAACAGTTTGTGTGACAAAACTATTGGTAGAGTTGAAAATGTGATGGAAACATATTTAACTCTAGATTGTATTCGGTACATGAAGACAAGCGAAAAAGTACATTTTGTGTGGACTTTTATCTGGACGTTTGTCAAATGGCAACCAAGCATCATCATGTCACAGAATAAGACATTTTTTGGGAAGGAGCATCAAGTTCATCATGTGCACTTTTCCTACCCTGTGAAGTTCAACAACATTATATCACGTGATTACAAGATTACTTCGATATGATGGTTAATATAGCAATATTAGAGCATTTCCACCGCCATTTCTCGATAATTAATTTGACCGACAAAAGGATCCCACCATGTCTAACGAACAAATTGTCTGTCGGCATATCTGTTTTCATCAACTCGGTTGTGACTTTTTACATGCGTCAAGTAATTAATCCGCATGAAGTGGTCGGCTGAAAACCTGGTTAGTTATTGAGTTATATTATTAGCCTAAATCATGACTATCCAATCTACTCGTCAAATTGGGAATAGGAGGCTATTTTACATACATCTGCAAATACAATGATGCATGGAATACTTTATTATTAAGGTGCATTTGTATGGTGAAAATGTGCTTCCCCTAACTGCTAACACGCGCCGCCTATGCATTGGGCTCAAGTCAAGACTGACAGAGAGGAAGATGAGCTGGAGGTTTTACACAGCCAAAAATCTGTTCACGAAAATAAGCCCACCAAGTAAGAACATTCTACATGGCACATGGAAGTCACTGCGTGTCAACAAAAAAATGTTATTAATAATTTACTATGTCACGCGTAGGTTGTTATGAATGCATTGATATTTTGTCATTTAAAAAAAAAAAAATCAGTTAAGAACAAACTCTTATTTACAAAGACGGTTTACCGGGGAACAGTGGGTTAACTGCCTTGTTCAGGGGCAGAAGGACAGATTTTTACCTTGGTCCAACGCTCTAACCACTTACTGGTCCAACGCTCTAACCACTAGGCTAACTGATATAAGTGGACATGGCATTTCTGGAAAAAAATCTATATATACTTTATTGTGGACTTGTGCCTGTTGTCATAGAGATAGATAGAGGCGTCATCCATTTTAGTAAGGACATTGCTATTTAGGGCTTCCACCATTTGAAAGTACTCAACTGGGTAGGGATTCCTATGAGTTGTGAGCAATCAGCCAATGAAGAAAAATAAAATAGACTATTTTGAAATGTAGATAGCCTCAATGGCGCTGCCCATGCTGTCACTTACTTACAAACCCTTAACCAACAGTGCAGTCTCAATGGCCTGTTGTTCACACACGTATCTGCCCTCTCATTGGCTAGAATGGTCGAACCTGATCTCGCCTCCTCCTGCCTGCCTTTCATCTTTGCGGTAAGGCATTTCCATGGTTAGAGCGGTCACTTGATTATCTTGTCAATATCAATGTGCTAAGTGAGGGTGCCAAGACATATCAAATAAATAAAGTTGAAACTGTCACATGCTTACTTACAAACCCTTAACCAACAGTGCAGTTCAAGAAATAGAGTTAAGAAAATATTTACTAAATAAACTAAAGTAAAAAAATTGAATAAAAAGTAACACAATAAAATAACAACAACGAGGCAATATACCGGTACAGAGTCAATGTTGAGATAATTTGTACATGTAGCTAGGGGTAAAGTGACTATTGCATAGATAATAAACAGCGAGTAGCAGCAGTGTAAAAACAAATATATGAGTTTTGTGAGGGTTTATGGCTGCGTTTAGACAGTTGGTCTTTTAACCAATCAGATCAGCTCTGAAAAAGATCTGATTGTGAAAAGATCTGATGTGATTGGTAAAAAGACCAATTATTGGGAAAAAAATATCAGAATTGGTCTGTCTGTCTGAACGCAGCCTTAGCGTGACAGACCCTAAACTGGACAGGGAAAAAAACAGGTACACACATTCGCGCAGACACACACACAAAGCATGCACTGCCAGAAATGTTGGCTATTGAACATAATTCGTGCCATTACACCGCTGCATTGGATTTTCACTGCAGGTTAATCTTTAAGTCATCACCTGGCATGCAGAGGACCTTTAATCATGCAGAGGACCTTTAATAATTATGACAAATAATTGTAAACCTTCACATATATGTATGAGGTTATGATTGTACCCTTAATTGAAGAACGAAATGGATCCTAATAAAATACCAAATACCAAACGTGAAAGATATTGACAATATTTTTTTAAATATTTCACAACTGCTATCATATTGCCCAACAATTTACTTTGAAGTCAATCAACCAATTTGGGTAGCGTATGTACTGCAGTCTATTTTGTTTCAGTATACAGTAAGAAGAATATCAAAGTAATTGTCCTATTACGAAGAAGGACACAGATTCAGTCAAGAGAGACAGATTCACTAAATATGGCCAAAAACAACAATCACCGTACGTAAAATGTATGCATGTATGTCTTTGTCACTTTGGATAAAAGCGTCTAATAAATGGCATATATCATTATTAGAATTATATTGTTTTTATTTTCTCCCGTCTCACTTTGGATGTTTGGAAATGCCGAGGAAAATTAGAGATTCAGTTGACGACCCATGGGAAATAGCTATGGTCAATGTGGTATACTAATTACATGTTACAGTATTAACGTTTAATATTGCTTGTTGGAAGAACTTGTCACTAGAGGTCATCCCTGATCCTTATTAAATATTCCTAGTAATATACTACATGTGTTTGTAAATATCACACAAATACATTATTGTGTAATTATAGTGATCTAATGATCAGAGTTTACTTCTCTTAGGTGAGTTTATTATTCAATAAAGAACATTGTATTTTTTCTGAGCAAAAATACATGTGAAAATCAATCTTCAGGCTACGCAAAATGTATTTCTATTGGCCCTATTGAATGTTTTATGGAAGCTTGCCCTGCAGTAGCCTACACAGTAGCCTACACACCTAAATGTTTAGGTATAGGTTTATTGATATACATTTTCACATACATTTTCATACACCATATACCATATACTACATATTTATTGTCAAACAGAATAATACATTCTCACAAATTGCAGCAGTACTTTTCATTGCGTCAGGTTAACGGAAAATATATTATGTGATATTTTACACGAGGCCTACTATCTCATTCATATTTTTTATTCATTCCTTTTTTGTGTAGACTATAGACCTGCTCAGTTCGTACTATAAAATCGTATATTACCAAATTACATGACAGAAAATTGCATTATGTTGTGCCAATATTATAAAATATATAATAATCGTCAATATTTAGCCTGTTTATACACTAGGCTAAACAATAACATTAATGACATAGTCTAGCTTATAACTTTGATGTTTGAAATTATGTCTTTCTTGAACGTTAAATTTGTATCCCGTTGGAATCGAATCACTGAAAATAGACAGACATTGCACTCTATAGGTTATAGATCGTTTTATTCCAATAACCAATTTTAGTTGGACTACAGGCCTATCCATAATAACTACTTACTATTATAGCTTTTGATGCACGAGACCAATCCACGGATAGATTCAGTTTGTCTCGCGACTAACAATGCAGCATCCTTTTACCCACCGCCATGTCCACATGCTCTATTCTATGCATGGAGCTCTGTACCCTTTCCATGCTTGTGTCTCTCAGCTCATCGTTTACAACATACAGTACAGTTTCCCATTCGAGACTGGGTGAGACACACGGAACCAGTAGCCTACAGCTGATGTAATGTCGGGCATATAGGCGATCACAGTTAAGCAATTATGTGAACGTCTATCTTATTATAGCATGCAGTTCAGCCTCGAAATTATTGAACCTAGTTCTTCTGTTTTGTGCGTCATTTCATTTGTCAGATTAACATTAGCAACATCTTGCATTTTTTTTAAATCTAGCATGTTCTCGATCGGTATGGTTTAATGTTGCTTAAACATTATTGAAATAGACTACTAGAATGTAAGAGCTTGATTGGCCTTCAACACGAATTGAGCCGCCTGGAAATAAACCAATATGTCTGATATTACATTTTACAAACAAAATATTAAAACATGTAAGGTAGGCATACTCACTGTATAGGCTGTATAATCAATTTTCCAATGATAAATAGCTTAAATGATAAATGATAACTTTTTCCTTTGATGTGACAAATTATGCCATAATTGCACCGTATCATCATTGTTCAATATTTGCTTTTCTCCACACATTCATCCAAACTATGAAACAGCGCAATAGATGATATTCAGTCGGTTCATTTTCCTTTGGACAAGTTATAGGTGTAGGATCTTAATTTGCTCACCCTGTTGTTACAGGACATTTCCTGTACACCAGGAAACGCAAACTTCATACACAGCCATCACCTTGAGACGTCTCAAGACACAGGAAGTGTATTCAAGATTCAAAAACGCTTCTAAAGTTTGTCATTTCCACTTAAACATTTCAGACTTGGTTTGCCCAAACTAAAAATGTCCATAAATTTTAATCCACACAATAATTCACATTTCCTTCTTTGTTGCTGCAGGATTATTTTCCTGCTGAGAGAAACAGTTCAAATGAAGATTCTGCATTTGTAGACAGAAAGTAGCTGTGGATGGTAGGCCCATAATACATTATTCTGTGACCGCATCATGGGAAGAAAAAAAAATCCTCCCACTGGCAGCATTAAGCAAAAGCCTACATTACTAAATGTCGAGTTTCTGTAATTGTGCTACTGTAACCTGACATGGCCACATATAATTTTAAAAAATGTAATAAAATTGTCTATAGCCTATATGCACTGCACATTTATCCACATGGCCTACGGACTAAAGTGTCAAAGAATGTCAATTTTCTATCATTAGATCTGCAACCTGATCTAAAACAGCAACTGGAACATGTCTCTTTGTGAGAGAAAATCATTTCTCTGATTTAGCCTTATTATAGGCGACGTGCCAAGTGAACATGTATGAAATTGTCCTTGAGATCATGCAAGATGGTACAAAAAATATGCATTCAGATAATAGTACAACACCATTAAACTGGTAAATGACTGGTAAATGATCATCAAATTTGTATTGGCCAACAAAGGAGTCTGACTAAGTGTGTGTGTGTCGGGGGGGCGCAGAGTAGTTCGAGGGCAAAGGTGTTTGTGTGCCAGTCCAGAAACAGTTGAAGTCGGAAGTTCACATACACTTAGGTTGGAGTCATTAAAACTTGTTTTTCAACTACAAGTTTCTTGTTAACAAACCATAGTTTTGGCACATCAGTTAGGACATACACTTTGTGCATGACACAAGTAATTTTCCCAACAATTGTTTACAGACAGATTATTTCACTTATATTTCACAGTATCACAATTCCAGTGGGTCGGAAGTTTACATACACTAAGTTGACTGTGCCTTTAAACAGCTTGGAAAATTCCAGAAAATAATGTCATGGCTTTAGAAGCTTCTGATAGGCTAATTGACATCATTTGAGTCAATTGGACGTGTACCTGTGGATGTATTTCAAGGCCTACCTTCAAACTCATTGCGTCTTTGCTTGACATCATGGGAAAATCAAAAGAAATCAGTAAAGACCTCAGAAAATAATTGTAGACCTCCACAAGTCTGGTTCATCCTTGAGAGCAATTTCCAAACGCCTGAAGGTACCACGTTCATCTGTACAAACAATAGTACGCAAGTATAAACACCATGGGACCCCACAGCCGACACCACTCAGGAAGGAGATCAGTTTTGTCTCCTAGAGATGAACGTACTTTGGTGAGAAAAGTGCAAATCAATCCCAGAACAACAGCAAGGGACCTTGTGAAGATGCTGGAGGAAACAGGTACAACAGTAACTATAGCCATAGTAAAACAAGTCCTATATCGACATAACCTGAACGGTTAGCTGATTGTAGGTTTATATGATTGTAGGCCTAGATGATTGTAGGTTTATATGATTGTAGGCCTAGCTGATTGTAGGTTTATATGATTGTAGGCCTAGCTGATTGTAGGTTTATATGATTGTAGGCCTAGCTGATTGTAGGTTTATATGATTGTAGGCCTAGCTGATTGTAGGTTTATATGATTGTAGGCCTAGCTGATTGTAGGCCTAGATGATTGTAGGCCTAGATGATTGTAGGCCTAGATGATTGTAGGCCTAGACGATTGTAAGCCTAGATGATTGTAGGTGTATGTGGAGTTTTATTGAGTCACCTGTTGGATGACTTCCTTCAGTATTCCTTTTGGAACAAAGGGACTCTACTGTTTATTCATTAGATCATTTTCAATCATACAAGTTATTTTGAGATTTATTAGATTGGCCAAGGTGTTATTGTCTTAATGAACTTCTTAGGTCTGGGAGGCAGTATCCTGAATTTCCGCCTGTAGCAGCCTATAAGGAAATCAACAACATGCTGTTTATTGCTAAATTCTCTACAATATAACACAGCTAAGGATTACAAAAAGAGAACTAGTCAAATGAAATACAGATCTGTATTTATAGGGAGGGCAGTTTTATTATGCATAGCCTATCCCATTTCATGACATATCCGTCTAATGCCTGCACACGAAGATATCTAATAAACCGTGAAATATCATGTCAGTTCTTATTTTCAACTTCAATCGGTGAAATGCAAACACCCACATAGGTGTGCAATAACCCCATCCCATTGTCTACCCGTTAGAATTGTGTTCTCGCATGCGATTTGGAGGGAATATGCGTGTAGGTAGATGCGCAAAGCATGAAGATGGCTAAGAGTATGTTGTGAGATTGTTGTCCTGGGCCTGTACCATGGTAGGTCAAATTTCGAACACCATGTTAAGTAACACGTTGGTAGACCACAACTGAAGACCTGTAATTTTGATAGGATATAGGGCCATGACAACCCCATTTATTTTATGAAAATAATCTTAACACATGTAGCCAGCAATCATTTTCAACCATTAGGTACATTCAAATAATTTAAACGTAGGCTACGTCATGATTTTTTAATATATTTTTTAAGATTCTGAGTGTCTGATTCATGCGCACGACATGGGCCATTCGCGCCAACCATTTGCAGATTTACACCTAGCCAAACAATTACGCTCTAATTACGCATGTCCTAAAAATAGATTGTCTCTTCCAGGAAAACTCCTGCGTTGCACGCCCGCCTCCCACAGGCGGGCATAGAGCCTTGGCTAGAGAGATATCCCACTGGGCAAAAAATGATTTCATCAACGTTGTTTCCACGTCATTTCAACAACAAAAAAGTAAACGCAAAAAGACATCGATGTAAAGGAATTTTGTATTTTTTTCACCCAAACGTTTTACCTAAATCTAATGGCATGGTGACATTTTTTGGTTGACTTTACGTTGAATTCACGTTAGTTGACAACTCAAATAAAAACTAGACTTTGAACAGACGTCTGTGCCCAGTGGGATATTTCGCTTAGTGTAACGAAAATTACGTCAATCTAACAAATTAAATATTTTTCGTTTATTTTCAAATAACATAGAAATAAAACTGAACCGTGTGTGAGGGCTAGGCTGTAGGGCTATAGACGTGCATTGAGTGCAGTCCCATCACTTCGTGGATGTTATCGTTTGTCAATTCGCAAGATGGCTAACAAGAGGCCCATTCTGTGGAATTGTGACTTTATGGGATGCTATATGATTATGTGGTTGGTATGTAGGCATATCTGCAGGCTGTATCAGATATAGGCTACGCGCAAAGTAGTTGATAAGATATTTGTAACTTTGTGGAAGAATTCTTCAGAATACGGTTTAAAATTACCTTTGTGCTTGGGACCATTTCTGTTGGTTAGGTCTGTGAGATGATATGTTGAAAAATACTATTGATTAGCTAATATTGTTTGTTTATTTCTCGGCCCCAAAAAAGTATCTAACCGAAATAGTATCGAGATTTAAATTAGTTTTGGTTCTAAAAGTCAGTAGCCTTATTTTCTATCTGCATCAAAAACAAGCCACAGTTGTTGGGCAGGCTACATATTTTGGTCTGAAATTCCATTGGTTGATCGAATGCTCGGTTTGTGCTCAGACGTAACATAGGCTTACGTTTTCGCTCCCTTTTCCTCCTTAGCTTCTTAGATGTTAAATCACCCATATGAGACTTTGAGCGATTCTGGACCGGTTTCGACTGACATGTTGGTGTACAACGCGCTCTGTGAACGCTGTAGGGTCCTGTGCCTTATAATGCAAAAAAACAACAACGTATGTGTCTGCTCTCAGTTTCCACTCTTCTAAGCGGAGCTGACTAGATATGTCAGGTTTCAGACCCTACATTTGCGTAGCGAGTGACTTGGCACGTGTTCTGACCTATAGAGACATTGAATCGATTGTTTCTCCCTCTGAGCAAGTGAGCACAGCTTGGGAAATGGCAAATGAACGGTTACAGTCTAAAAAGTCCACCCATTGTGATATTTAGAGCTTTCAATAGGAATAAATAAATATTCGAATTTTACGCCTACCTACATGTACAAATGACCTCGACCAACCTGTACCCCCGCACATTGACTGTACCGGTACACCATGTACATAGCCTCTTTATTGTTATTTTATTGTGTTACTTTGAATCGAAATTTTGCTATATCATTCCACTGGTTTTAACTCCCAAACACTCCTGGGTGTAAGATATCTTCATGTTGACGTACACCTTGAAGGTCCCTGACAGTTTACATAGTTCAGGAATTGGGGAGACATAAATCACTGTCTAAACATGTGTGTTAGCGGGGAGGCAATTGAGGATTAGAGTATGGCCAACCTGTCCGGAAGTTGTGCATTATGGGTGGAAGCACAGAGGTGTGTGTGGTGCGAAGTAGTGCAGCTACAAGCCTCTCATTGAAACTCTGGAGATGAGGATAAGCGAGATGTTGACCTATAGGGGAAGATTATGATGGCATTATATCAGTATTCAACACACTACTCGGCTACCTTCTAATAGTCATTCAAATAAATTCAGAATTATAAGAATACTTATATAACTTAAGTTTTATGGTTCTTTATTTGTATATCTATGCATTTTGTTCAGTCAAATAAAATCATATGAATCAGCACAATTCCATTTTCTGACATTGAATTGCTCCAACTCATTCAATCAATGATTCCGTTTCACAGGAAGATGAAATGGTAAGGCAAATAGTGTGCTCTTGAACCCTGCAGTTTTTGGTCTTGGCCCGAATCGTTCTCTCCCAATCTAATTCGAAGTTAGTTTTACCCTACTAATGATGAGCAACTGGACAACATTTATTTAAATGTTTATAGAATCCAAGCTTCTGTTCAAATTTCGGTATCGTCCTTGATTTTGGAATAGGCAATATTGTCCTGTTAACTAAAATAATAAATAGTTCCTGAACAGTTTAAAGTCTTAAATACAGTGGTAAATAAATAATCACCAAACAGTTATTTTGTAACTGATTTGAGAGTAATTTCTCAGCTCTGGGCCTAAATGGTACATAGCTGCAGAATAAGGTGGGCGGGCCTACCTGAAGCTATGAGGATGACGAAAGGAAACGGACCAAGTTCTGTTATAAACGTATTGTTTGATGTAATATATGACCACCAATTTAGTAATTTAGGTCATGAAAATAAAAGCCTCCATTTGTTATTGTGATGAACATGCATTCATGTGGTCAATGCATCATAGGTATTTCATTTCTTATTACTATTATGATTATTATTATTAAGTTATTATTTTCATTAGAATTTTGTTATTTTATGACAACAATAATGGTTAATGACACAATTACCATTCATTTAGGCCTACTGATCATGGTCAATAATATCCTTATTGTAGCCGACTAATTTAAATTCAAAGTCTAAAAAGGAAAAAAGGTCATCCATCTAAATATAGTTCAAGCTCGAATCAAACACGATAGCTTTGAAATATAATATGCCTGATATGTTTTTAATGTTTGATTTCTCTCTTAATAATCAATCAGTTCTAGAACAATTTAAAAAAACAAGTACATTATAACAAGAGTTCAATTGTTATACATACTGTCTCTGCCACAGTTCACATTAAGGTCATAAGTAAAACGTAGCTTCAAATCGATATTTCAGTCGGACATATGTCCACACTATCTCTGTTTCGAAAAGTGCTGAAAATCTTACCGTTACCCTAAACCGCAGCGAGAAAAGAAAAACAGTAATGAGTTATTCGAAATGTCACTTGTGGCTCTCTCTCTCCAGTGCTCGTAAGCATACATAGGATGTTTACACTCCACGGACTACATTCTGAAACAATGGAATGGGGGGCATATTCAGTCTAGACACCATTAGGCAGTTCAAATATGTGAGACATAACAATTTCCGAGTTTATTTAATCTCTCCTGGTTTCTTCTGGGGACAAATAAATACAACGTAGGCTATTCAAATCTCATTGATTCCCAGCACAAGTAGAGAGCGTCCATGCAGGGAGGCAATAGGCATAGGGGTAGTAATAAGACGGTTGGAGAGAGAGGAGAGGAGGCCGCAGTAGTTCTCCGGGGTTGTACTGTCTCTGGTCGTCTCGAACTAACACTTTCACCGCCACTTTCTTTGCTGCAGGGACCGAGGCAATCAAGTCGGCAGCCATTTGATGACGTTTTGTTTTATATCTACGATTCTGGAACCATATTTTGACCTGCGTCTCTGTCAGCTTCAGGGAAGCCGCCAGGTCTGCTCTCTCCGGTCCGGATAGGTATCTTTGGCGATTGAACCTCCGCTCGAGTTCGAACACTTGCGCGTGGGAGAACGCAGCCCTTGAGCGTTTTTTCCTCTGTTTGGGCTGATCCGAACTTTTATCACGACTGGCATCGTCTACGTTGTTGGAATCTGAAAGAAGATAGTGCACAACAAGATGGAAAATGTATCCAAGGCTGTCTGAAAACGAACTTCACACCTTCATAAACCACACTATCACGGCCATATTAATACGTTAATGACATATATATACATTGCAATAAGGCTTTAAAAATGTGTGTATGCCATGGCATAACATCCCGCTGCCTCGTGCATAAAGGCGTTGCATCTTGCGAGTAGAATAGCATGTTTATCATCACATAGGCTATAGTCACAAAATGATCCCTGCTGAGAAAAAAAATCTGAGTGCAGTATAACTGCAGTTATTCTGCAATTACTGCGTCCAAAATACCACGGTGGACTGCAGTTACTGCACTTTTGCTGCAGTTTCAAAACGGCTATTTTTTGTAAAGGTATTCTTTATTGAACATTTATTTAACTAGTCAAGTCAGTTAAGAACAAATTCTTATTTACAATGACGGCCTACCAAGAGGCAAAAGGACTTGGATGTTCCACATAAAGTATTTTTTAGAACACTAGACTATTATCCGGTATCTCACTAAAAATATCAACGCATGAACTTACCTGAAACACTAGGTTCACAGTCTCTAAGACCGTGTGCGTTATCGACAGAAGTGCATTCATGGGCCGTTTCGTCCTGCAAACTTTCTTCCAGAACGTCTGAAACAGGATCCCTGTTTTTCTCTGACTTACAAACGGCCAGGGCCTTGCTGGCATTGTCATCACTGAGACCTGAATCGGAGTCGTAACTTTTCTGATCGCTGACCATGCAAGCCCCCTCGTCACTTCTACACGATGCGGGAAAGTCCTCCGAACCAGTATCCATTTCCCCAAATATTTTCCAACACGCAGTCTTCGAGAAGCAGTCGTCGAAATCTGCCAAGTGTCCACTGTACTCTTTTTTTTGTTCAAAATGGCTTGGATAGAGAAAGGCATTAAGGAGTTGCTGTGAAATGGCATTTTCAAAAGCAAAGTTTATTTCTTGTAAAAAGTGTAGAAATTAACCAATGGCAATTCTTCGGCATCGTATCCCCCTGAAGCGCTATGACTGTTTTGTTTTGGTCCTTCCATGTTTGGTATTTCATTGCATTTCCACTGAAAAGGCGATGGAAATACGGCGTTCAGCCTATTCCGGTGCTATGCTTCTGCTCTGTGTAGCTCCTGCATCAGCCGAAGCTTTCTCTCACCTGTGACTGACAGTGATCCCACTCCATTTCCTATTGGACAAGAGGAGAGGAAAGTCTTGTGGTGATTGGCCACCATAAATTATGACATGCTCACTGCGTCTGGCAATAAATACCCTTTTGAAGGGTTTAACCCCTCACAAGCCAAACCAATAACCATGAAAAGAAAATGACACCTTGAAATGAGAGTAGGCCTGCCTATTTTTGTCTTAACCAACGCACAACTGTAGCTACAACTGTAGCCAATCTGCCTCATAATAATTTGAACTTCGAGGTTAATACTAATAGTCTACCTTGGTGGCTGATGTTCTTCTCCCTATCCACACATACAGCTGTAGGCCTACAGTTTGCTCTACTGTAGATACCAACAGTGGCATGTATTCATGGATGCCAAGGGAAACCAGGCTTCCCAAAATATTTGACCAATAAAAATAACAAATAATGTATCTTTTGTTTTTGTGTTTTCATAATTTTCATCAATTCGCAAGTGGCTGAATCTCATCAGAGAAAACATCCAAGCGAGGGGAAACAGCGCCCCTATGTTTAGCCCATGTGTCTGATGTTGTCTGGAACAAAAGAGTATGACATGTTGCTGCCTTAGCATTTGATTCATGCCAGCAGGCATTTGGCATCCCTTGGAGAATTTAAAAAATAATAATTAGCCAATCAGCTTTGAGCTGAGCTCAACTGTCCCGACACAGCAAAATGCCCCCAAGGGAGGCCAGTTTGGATTTGGCTTCACACCAATCAAGTCACATCCTAAGCTAAACGTCATCATTGTCAGCCAAATGTTTCTGGTCTGTTTGTGTTGATGTCCTGCAGTAGCCAGCTTGCTAAACTGGCCCTTTCCTAAACTATGGATGGAGATGTGGATTTGGACTGGTGGTTTTGACTGAATTCTCTGTACACGCCAATGATTATGATGTGATTCTGATCTAACCATAAATTCATACATGATGCCACTGGCTTGAGACGAATGAAGTTCAATATGTAGCCTAGATGTAATGTAAACTCACCCCATTCCATACAATGTCATTGTTAGCCACTAAAAGCCACTGCTAGCGGCTTTTACCTTCTGCACAGCCAGCCAGTTTTTTTAGCCTGGATAATACTCGCCAGTCTAGCTTCCCTGTCCCATCCACCGCTGATGCCTGCTGGACTGTCCATTAATCACGGTACTCCATTCTGTTTGTTTATGTTTTATCTGTCGGCCCCAGCCGCACTCAGGCTCTCTGTGTAGTTAATCCGACCCTCTCTGCCTAGTCAACGCCATTTTACCTGCTATTGTTGTGCTAGCTGATTAGCTGTTGTGGTCTCACCTACTGGTTTAGCTAGCTCTCCCAATCAACACCTGTGATTCCTGTATGCCTCGCTGTACGTCTCTCTCAAATGTCAATATGCCTTGTATACTGTTGTTCAGGTTATTTATCATTGTTCTTGTTATTTATCATTGTTTAAGTTTACAATGGAGCCCCTAGTTCCACTCTTCATACCGCTGATACCTCCTTTGTCCCACCTCCCACACATGCGGTGACCTCACCCATTACAACCAGCATGTCCAGAGATACAACCTCTCTTATCATCACCCAGTGCCTGGGCTTACCTCCGCTGTACCCACACCTACACCCCACCATACCCCTGTCTTACTAACTTGTTTTACTCACTGCTTTAGCACACTCTGCTAACCCTGATGTCCTTGCCGTGTCTGAATCCTGGCTCAGGAAGGCCACCAAAAATTCTAAGATTTCCATACCCAACTATAACATTTCCGTCAAGATAGAACTTGTCATACTTTCCAGGTCCATACCCAAACAGGGTATGGACCTACTAATTTTACTACTAATTGTAAAAATAAGTCTCTCACTGTTGCTGCCTGCTACCGACCCCCCACAGCTCCCAGCTGTGCCCTGGACACCATTTGTGAATTGATTGCCCCCCATCTAGCTTCAGAGTTTGTTCTGTTAGGTGACCTAAACTGGGATATGCTTAACACCCCGGCAGTCCTACAATCTAAGCTAGATGCCCTCAATCTCACACAAATCATCAAAGAACCCACCAGGTACAACCCTAAATCTGTATACAAGGGCACCCTCATAGACGTCATCCTGACCAACTGGCCCTCCAAATACACCTCAGCTGTCTTCAACCAGGATCTCAGCGATCACTGCCTCATTGCCTGTATCCGCTACGGATCCGCAGTCAAACGACCAACCCTCATCACTGTCAAACACTCCCTAAAACACTTCTGTGAACAGGCCTTTCTAATCGACCTGGCCCGGGTATCCTGGAAGGACATTGACCTCATCCCGTCAGTTGAGGATGCCTGGTCATTCTTTAAAAGTAACTTCCTCACCATTTTAGATAAGCATGCTCCGTTCAAAAAATGCAGAACTAAGAACAGATAGCCCTTGGTTCACTCCAGACCTGACAGCCCTCGACCAGCACAAAAACATCCTGTGGCGGACTGCAATAGCATCGAATAGTCCCCGCGATATGCAACTGTTCAGGGAAGTCAGGAACCAATACACGCAGTCAGTCAGGAAAGCAAAGGCCAGCTTCTTCAGGCAGAAATTTGCATCCTGTAGCTCTAACTCCAAAAAGTTCTGGGACACTGAAGTCCATGGAGAACAAGAGCACCTCCTCCCAGCTGCCCACTGCACTGAGGCTAGGTAACACGGTCACCACCGATAAATCCATGATTATCGAAAACTTCAACAAGCATTTCTCAACGTCTGGCCATGCCTTCCTCCTGGCTACTCCAACCTCGGCCAACAGCTCCGCCCCCCCCCGCAGCTACTCGCCCAAGCCTCTCCAGGTTCTCCTTTACCCAAATCCAGATAGCAGATGTTCTGAAATAGCTGCAAAACCTGGACCCGTACAAATCAGCTGGGCTTGACAATCTGGACCCTCTATTTCTGAAACTATCCGCCGCCATTGTCGCAACCCCTATTACCAGCCTGTTCAACCTCTCTTTCATATCGTCTGAGATCCCCAAGGATTGGAAAGCTGCCGCAGTCATCCCCCTCTTCAAAGGGGGAGACACCCTGGACCCAAACTATTACAGACCCATTCCATCCTGCCCTGCCTATCTAAGGTCTTCGAAAGCCAAGTCAACAAACAGGTCACTGACCATCTCGAATCCCACCTTCTCCGCTGTGCAATCTGGTTTCCGAGCCGGTCACGGGTGCACCTCAGCCATGCTCAAGGTACTAAACGATATCATAACCGCCATCAATAAAAGACAGTACTGTGCAGCCGTCCTCATCGACCTTGCCAAGGCTTTCGACTCTGTCAATTACCATATTCTTATCGGCAGACTCAGTAGCCTCGGTTTTTCTGATGACTGCCTTGCCTGGTTCACCAACTACTTTACAGACAGAGTTCAGTGTATCAAATCGGAGGGCATGCTGTCCGGTCCTCTGGCAGTCTCTATGGGGGTGCCACAGGGTTCAATTCCCGGGCCGACTCTTTTCTCTGTATATATCAATGATGTTGATCTTGCTGCGGGCGATTCCCTGATCCAGCTCTACGCAGACGACACCATTCTGTATACTTCCGGCCCGTCCTTGGACACTGTTCTATCTAACCTCCAAACGAGCTTCAATGCCATACAACACTCCTTCCGTGGCCTCCAACTGCTCTTAAACGCTAGTAAAATCAAATGCATGCTTTTCAACCGTTCGCTGCCTGCACCCGCACGCCCGACTAGCATCACCACCCTGGATGGTTCCGACCTAGAATATGTGGACATCTATAAGTACCTAGGTGTCTGGCTAGACTGTAAACTCTCCTTCCAGACTCATATCAAACATCTCCAATCTAAAATCAAATCTAGAGTCAGCTTTCTATTCCGCAACAAAGCCTCCTTCACTCACGCCGCCAAACTTACCCTAGTAAAACTGACTATCCTACCGAACCTCGACTTCGGCGATGTCATCTACAAAATAGCTTCCTACACTCTACTCAGCAAACTGGATGCAGTTTATCACAGTGCCATCCGTTTTGTTACTAAAGCACCTTATACCACCCACCACTGCGACCGGTATGCTCTAGTCGGCTGGCCCTCGCTACATATTCGTCGCCAGACCCACTGGCTCCAGGTCATCTACAAGTACATGCTAGGTAAAGCTCCGCCTTATCTCAGTTCACTGGTCACGATGGCAACACCCACCCGTAGCACGCGCTCCAGCAGGTGTATCTCCCTGATCATCCCTAAAGCCAACACCTCATTTGGCCGCCTTTCGTTCCAGTTCTCTGCTGCCTGTGACTGGAATGAATTGCAAAAATCGCTGAAGTTGGAGACTTTTATCTCCCTCACCAACTTCAAACATCTGCTATCTGAGCAGCTAACCGATCGCTGCAGCTGTACATAGTCTATCGGTAAATAGCCCACCCAATTTTACCTACCTCATCCCCATACTGTTTTTATTTATTTACATTTCTGCTCTTTTGCACACCAATATCTCTACCTCTACATGACCATCTGATCATTTATCACTCCAGTGTTAATCTGCAAAATTGTAACTATTCGCCTACCTCCTCATGCCTTTTGCACACAATGTATATAGACTCTCTTTTTTTCTACTGTTATTGACTTGTTAATTGTTTACTCCATGTGTAACTCTGTGTTGTCTGTTCACACTGCTATGCTTTATCTTGGCCAGGTCGCAGTTGCAAATGAGAACTTGTTCTCAACTAGCCTACCTGGTTAAATAAAGGTGAAATAAAAAAATCAAAAAATGTGTGCAACATGCAAACGAGGCTACAAAGAAAACTAATGGGACTGTAGCGACTGTGTTGACGTCAAAATCGGGGGTGTGAACTAGGTTTCTATTCAAGCGTTGATCAACATGGGAATGGCTCTATAGTATTGGAGAAAAGTTGAGAGAACTGACCCTCCGTAACATCTTGATGTGTGATGTCGTAATGTACAGCACGCATAAACGGGGGTAAGGGGGGGATACCTAGTCATATTTTTGCGTCATCATTGCATGCGATCATCATTCTCAAAGACGCTGTTTACTTCTAAGATCACTTTAAGCACCGCCCTAAAAACCCAATTCAAATTCGACACAAACCTTCAAATAGGTATGTAATGACACATTATATAAACTCTTTATAGTGTTTTATTTACATTTTAGAGGCGATACAGTGATAAGTTGGACAGATCGAGTGAAAAAAAGCAATTTTCCCACCCGACATCTCTCTTTCTCACTATCACGCATTCGTTTCGCTTCCCCACCCGCCATTTTTAAAAAGACCTGATGGGGCTCATTGCCTGCTTGAATTATGCAGAAACGGGCAGCGTTTAGGTCATGTCATTTATTTTGTTGGGAAGGGGAGAAATTGTGCTTTACAATGGTATTAACATTACAGTTGATCTGGAAGTATTACGTTTTTGGGGCGCTAAAATAAGGGCAATTGTACGGACCAAGGCGATGTACGAGTTTACGTTAACCTAGTAGGCTCATGTTAACTAGCTAGCTAACTTAGCTCGTTCTTGCCCTTGTGAGGAAGTTAGGCTACCTAGCTAAAATTCTTGCTAGCCTATGAAAACTAAAAGCGTACTGTAGGACAGAGGCATAGACTGTTCTGCCAACATGAAAGAGATGAGGCGGGAATTGGCGTTCGACTGGTCTACAAGTAGGGTGAGTCAACTTTATTATTTTAACTTGCACGCAAGCACGCACACTCATCCAGAAATCAGTACCATGGACCGCCACATGATATTTGGTATCTTTAAGTTTGTTTTCAGTGTATTAAACTAAGCATATATGTAGCCTTGTTGATTTGATGTTGAAATGTTTAAGTTGAAATGGAGGCAGTGCTCCTGTTGCATTTGTGCTGACTTGCTTTAACTCTGTGGTTATAAATGAGCAGCTAGTTGTTTAGTAAACTGTTGAAAACACGAACTTGCTTGACCATGATTCAGGTCATATAACTGTTGTTGTGCAATATTTGTTTTGTGGACTTCACCGGACAGATGTTGCTCTCGAGTTTTGTGTTGAAACAAACCAATGTGTAGTTCAATTTATTCCTCGACTGTGTGACTGTTGTCTTTTTGTTGTCACGGCCTTATTGTGTATCACGGTGGTGTATGAACTAATGGGTTATAGAGCAAACAACGCAAGTACCACAACAGGTTATAATATGACTTTTTTATTGGCTTGGCTTCCCAGTGATTTTACCCAAGCACCGCTACTGGATAACAACCACCTGAATCACAGGTAAGTTTTTTGAAAGTTTAACACTTCAAAAGCCAAACCATGAAAACAACCCTGAAAAGAAAACGACCCTTGAAATGAGAGTAGACCAGACCATTTTTTTTGTCTTAACCAAAGCACATCAATATATAGACATACAAACTGTAGCCAATCTGACTCTTAAAAATAAGAATGAGGTTAGTACTAATACATCTTTCGGTTACTAGTCCAACGCTCTAACCACCCTGCCGCTCCGCGAATACGATTTTGCGTAACGAAATTATGATATAGGCTAAATGCTTATCCTCCTGTATGTTACGTCATTATAAAGCAAGTGCGCATAGGCAATTTAATTTCAATGCACACATATGTTTTTAATTGTTTGCTTCATTCTAGGCCTATATTACAGTCGTCTGGTATCATTGACATAGTCTGTAGGCCGATAGGCTTCATATTGCAGCCCAGTGATGTAAGAGGTGTGCTGGCTCCCCTGCCTGTTCGGGCGGTGCTCGGCGGTCGTCGTCACCGTTCTACTAGCCACTACCGATCCCTTTTTCGTTTGTCTGTTGGTTTTGTCTTATTAGTTTCACCTGTGTGTATTTTAGTTTAATTAGCGTCCTTATATTTAGTAGGTTGTTCATGAGCTTTATTCTCCGGACTATTTTGGTCCTGCTTTGGATTATTCACCCTGTGTGTTGGGTTGACCGTGGTTTTGTGCGCCTGGGGAATAAACTGTCTAATAATTGAAGCCTGCTCTCTGCGCCAGATTCCACCCACTTTAGTAATTCGTGACAAGAGGAATAATTATTTCCGCAATGGAAAATGATCGTATGTAGTGGATGTCAAAATAAATTTGTCCTCGTGCAGTGATATTGTTATGCTATTACTTACATATAGACCACTATTTTAGACTACTCTTTCAGATTGATTCATATCGACATGTTATAGCGCATTTGGCTTGGGATATAATTAAAAACGAAATGAAGTCCAGAAATGTGTGTGTCTTGTAGAAGTAGGGCTTAAGATGTATTTGGTCTGAATATTGTTGCCTTGTCTGGGTTAGCTAATAATAATAATATATTTAATAGTATAACTAATATTGGTATTGTTATTATTAATATATTATAATATATGCCTACGATTTCTAGCCATGTCACTGAAGCATTTATCCACTATCCGCTTTTACATTGAGTCATATTAATTGAAGGTTAGTGATATCAGTAGGCCAAGACTTGATGTACTATTAACACATATCTATTACAGGCCATGAATCAGCTGATTTTTGCATTCTATGAAGAAGAAAAAACAAGTAGCCTAAATCAATATGGCTACAAAAGGCATGTAAATTAAAATATTTAAAAGGAGTAACTAGTATTTGTACATTTCTTTTTGCGCGAAATAGGCTCAGGCCTATGTATTTTATTATATGAATAATATATAGATTAATAATATATCGTAGCGCTAATACATCATTTATGTTGAAGAAGTAGTGATTTTTAAATTAGTTTTGAAAATGCCCCGTTCAACAGAATCAGAAAGGAACCTTGACGTTTCATCTGATCATATAATTGCAGATATTTGCAGTTGTTGTATTTCCACTCGGAGCTTCCTCATCTAGATAACAGTTTGATGATTGCAAAAAAATCTCACTGAATTTGAGGTGACGTCATATAACAAATGTACATAGGACAACCTATTGTATTGTCAACAAACGTATGCTATGAGAATGTAATTCTATCACACATAGGTTCATTTAAAAATACTAAACGTTTCTCAATTGCCAAGTTGATCAATGATGTCATTGGCAGACCTGTTGCCGACTCTTTTCTCTGTATACATCAATGATGTCGCGGGTGATTCTCTGATCCAGCTCTACGCAGACGACACCATTCTGTATACATCTGGCCCTTCTTTGGACACCGTGTTAACTAACCTCCAGAAGAGCTTCAATGCCATATAACTCTCCTTCTGTGGCTTCCAACTGCTAGTAAAACTAAATGCATGCTCTTCAACCGATCGCTGCCCGCACCCGCCCGCCCGTCCAGCATCACTACTCTGGACGTTTTCTGACTTAGAATATGTGGACAACTACAAATACCTAGGTATTTAGTTAGACTGTAAACTCTCCTTCCCGACTCACATTAAGCATCTCCAATCCAAAATTAAATCCAGAATCTGCTTCCTATCTCGCAACAAAGCATCCTTCACTCATGCTGCCAACACACCCTCGTAAAACTGACAATCCTACCGATCCTCGATTTCGGCGATGTAATTTACAAAATAGCCTCCAACACTCTACTCAGCTAATTGGATGCAGTCGATCACAGTGCCATCCGTTTTGGCACCAAAGCCCCATATACTACCCACCATTGCGACCTGTACGCTCTCGTTGGCTGGCCCTCGCTTCATACTCATCGCCAAACCCACTGGCTCCAGGTCATATAAGTCTTTGCTAGGTAAAGCCCCACCTTATCTCAGCTCACTGGTCACCATAGCAGCACCCACCCGTAGCATGGGCTCCAGCAGGTATATTTCACTGGTCAACCCCAAAACCAAGTCCTCCTTTGGCCGTCTGTCCTTCCAGTTCTCTGCTGCCAATGACTGGAACGAATTGCAAAAATCACTGAAGCTGGATACTCATATCTCCCTCACTAACTTGAGCTGTCAGAGCAGCTCACAGATCATTGCACCTGTACATAGCCCATCTGTAAATAGCCCATCCAACTACCTAATCCCCATACTGTCCACCTTTGCACTCCAGTATCTCTACTTGCACATGCATCTTCTGCACATCTATCACCTCCAGTGTTTCATTGCTAAATTGTAATTATTTCACCAGTATGGCCTATTTATGGTCTTACCTCCCTAATCTTACCTCATTTACACACATTGAATGTAGAATAATCCCCCCCCCCCCCCCCCCCCTATTGTGTTATTGAATATTTGGCATCCTAGACTTTTCTCATTCCAATATGTGACTCACCACCTGGATTGGTCTGATGTAGCAACATTTGAAGTTCAGTTTTTTACATTGGATAAAAGTAGAGACTCAGAGCTGCAACATAGTATATTATACACTGCATTTTGGAGGAACAATAGGAAAGTAATTATGCTTTGAAAGTTGATACACTTGTAAACTCACTTTTGAGAAAAGGGCCTTTGAATGATTTGGTACCTACTGGAGAGTTCTCCTTTGTCTACACCCATTCAGCATTGTTCACACCCTCTTAAACCAGCCCCACCCATCTCTTTAAGGATTCACATGAGGTCATGTGCTAAAGACTAAAAGTGATAGTTGCCTACAATAAGGAAAAATTCCAGGTATACAGAAAGTGTCCAGATAAAAATATTTAATAAATAAACTCTGCAAAAAAAGAAACGTCCTTTCAGTGTCAACTGCGTTTATTTTCAGCAAACTTAACATGTGTAAATATGTGTATGAATATAACAAGATTCAACAACTGAGACATAACTTCAAATCAAATGTATTTATATAGCCCTTCGTACATCAGGTGATATCTCAAAGTGCTGTACAGAAACCCAGCCTAAAACCCCAAACAGCAAGCAAATGCAGGTGTAGAAGCACAGTGGCTAGGAAAAACTCCCTAGAAAGGCCAAAACCTAGGAAGAAACCTAGAGAGGAACCAGGCTATGTGGGGGTGGCCAGTCCTCTTCTGGCTGTGCCGGGTGGAGATTATAACAGAACATGGCCAAGATGTTCAAATGTTCATGAGTGACCAGCATGGTCCAATAATAATAAGGCAGAACTGGAGCAGCAGCACGGCCAGGTGGACTGGGGACAGCAAGGAGTCATCATGCATGTCAGGTAGTCCTGAGGCATGGTCCTAGGGCTCAGGTCCTCCGAGAGAGAGAATTAGAGAGCACACTTTAATTCACACAGGACACCGAACAGGACAGGAGAAGTACTCCAGATATAACAAACTGACCCTAGCCCCCCGACACAAACTACTGCAGCATAAATACTGGAGGCTGAGACAGGAGGGGGGGGGGGGGGGGGGGGTCAGGAGACACTGTGGCCCCATCCGAGGACACCCCCGGAAAGGGCCAAAAAGGAAGGATATAACCCCACCCACTTTGCCAAAGCACAGCCCCCACACCACAAGTTCCACAGACATGTGACTAACAGAAATGTAATAATGTGTCCCTGAACAAAGGGGGGGTCAAAAGAAAGTCAGTATCTGGTGTGGCCACCAGCTGCATTAAGTCCTGCAGTGTAACCTGGTGTAACTCATGACTGCACCAGATTTGCCAGTTCTTACTGTGAGATGTTACTCTGGCCCTAGCCCTCACCCTCCGATCCAACAGGTCCCAGACGTGCTCAATGGGATTGAGATCCGGGCTCTTTGCTGGCCATGGCAGAACACTGACATTCCTGTCTTGTAGGAAATCATGCAGTATGGCTGGTGGCATTGTCATGCTGGAGGGTCATGTCAGGATGAGCCTGCAGGAAGGGTACCACATGAGGGAGGAGGATGTCTTCAATGACAACAAGCTCAGTCCGATGATGCCGTGACACACCACCCCAGACCATGACGGACCCTCCACCTCCAAATCGATCCCGCTCCAGTCCTCGGTGTAACGCTCATTCCCTCAATGATAAACGCAAATCCGACCATCACCCCTGGTGAGACAAAATCGCAACTCGTCAGTGAAGAGCACTTTTTGCCAGTCCTGTCTGGTCCAGCGACAGTGGGTTCGTGCCCATAGGTGACATTATTGCCGGTGATGTCTGGTGAGGACCTGCCTTACAACAGGCCTACAAGCCCTCAGTCCAGCCTCTCTCAGCCTACTGTTGACAGTCTGAGCACTGATGGCGGGATTGTGCGTTCCTGATGTAACTCGGGCAGTTGTTGTTGCCATCCTGTACCTGTCCCGCAGGTGTGATGTTCGGATGTACCGATCCTGTGTAGGTGTTGTCACATGTGGTCTGCCACTGTGAGGACGATCAGCTGTCCGGTTGATAAATCAGGGTTATTATACAATTCTTATTTTAATAACATTTAATGAGATAATTAAATTATTCTCAATAATTTTATGTAAAAATACTGTTACTTACTACTGTCCTTTCAGTTAAAGACATAAACTAGTTAAAACACTGGCAGCATGAAGTACATATATAGGACATTTCCTGCAGTGCAACTGCCTTGCAAGGGGAATTCATTTTTATTTTACATGTCATTTAAAGAGAATGCCCTTGTGTACAGACATTTGATTGTTCGTTGTGCTACAATTGGATGTTTATGACCATATAATTACTTATTATTCTTGCAAAATGTTGACTGCTGATCTTACAACTTCTTCCTTCCCTCAGTTGACTTCAGACTTATCCTCTCTTGGGTAGGGGGCAGTATTTTCACCTCCCGGATGAAAAGCATGCCCAACATAACTGACTGTTACTCAGGCCCAGAAGCTAAGATATGCAACTTATTAGTAGATTTGGATAGAAAACACTGAAGTTTCTAAAACCGTTTGAATGATGTCTGTGAGTATAACAGAACTCATATGGCAGGCAAAAACCTGAGAAAAAAAATCCAACCAGGAAGTGGGAAATCTGAGGTGTGTAAGTTTTCAAGTCTTTGCCTATCCAAGATAGTATAAATTTGGTCTGATTGCAGTTCCTAAGGCTTCCACTAGATGTCAACAGTCTTTAGAACCTTGTTTCAGGCTTCTACTGTGAAGGGGGAGTGAATGCCATGAACTAAGTCAGGCGCGCGGCCGTGAGAGCGAGCTCTGTTCCTTTTAATTTCTAAAGACAGGAATTGTCCGGTTGGAACATTATTCAAGATTTATGATAAAAACATCCTAAAGATTGATTCTATACATCGTTTGACATGTTTCTACGAACTGTAATGGAACTATTTTGATTTTGTCTGGACCAAGTGCTCGCACCTTGTGAATTTGTGAACTAAACGCATGAACAAAAAGGAGGTAATTGGACATAAATTATGGACTATCAAACAAAACAAACATTTATTGTGGAACTGGGATTCCTGGGAGTGCATTCCGATGAAGATCATCAAAGATAAGTGAATATTTATAATGCTATTTCTGACTTCTTGACTCCACAACATGGCGGGTATCTGTATGGCTTGTTTTGGTCTCTGAGCGCTGTACTCAGATTATTGCATGGTGTGCTTTTTCCGTAGAGCTTTTTTGAAATCTGACACAGCGGTTGCATTAATGAGAAGTATATCTTTAAGCCGATGTATAGCACTTGTATGTTTTATGAATTTTTATTATGAGTATTTCTGTTTTTGAATGTGGCGCTCTGCAATTTCACCGGATGTTGGCCAGGTGGGACGCTAGCGTCTGTCATGACGTTGCCTCTTTGGGTGTGGCGAACCCCATCCCCCTCCTCCTCCTTTCTTCCTTCGACTAGGCTGCTGTGGCCAGAGAGACATCGTAAATTCCTGAGGATCTCCTCATGGACACACAGTATAGAGAGAGTACATTTTCATAGAGAACAAAGGAATTCCTTCCACCTCACAGAACTTGAGGTACGAACAAATTTCATGTCCGGAGAAAGTATAAAAGATCGGTGAAGAATCCAGCTACGAACTGGTCCATTTGTTACAACTTGGAAGCTCATGGAAGACGGTGTCGCCACATTACCATAACGCTGTTTATATAATAGCCTCAGATATGAGGTTTACATCTAATTGTTGTATAAGATGAATGAGTGAGTATGATACTATTTACACAATTTTACAATGTGATTTTGGACTGTTTAATGAAGGAAAACTCAAAAAGGGAATTGGAGTTAACTAAACCAGAGGACCGCCCCTGAGCCCAGCCTAGGGTCAGGCATCCTGGGACAGCCCCTTTCTGCAATCCCGAATAAAACCCAACTTTGAGAAATTATCACCAGACCATGTTTTTCTCCATTAGGAGGGGACAAAGGTTGTAGACCATTGCTGAATCTTTTAACCATACCACGTGGTTAAACTCTTAGACTATCGATACCGACAGAATAAGAACAAGTCTTTGATATTAATAACTAGTCTGCAGCTAGGAATTCGGTATCATTGAACGCGAAGAACGACAACCGAAACATCCATTCCATAACAAATGAATGTCACTCTGAACTATCCCCTCTAACCAAGACAGCGAGAGAGTGAGAGAGAGGCCTAAACTCTCCAATAGAAACAAACTTTTCGCCAGCGATCAAGACGACACACTGAGCGTAAATATATATATTGATTGCAATTGTTCTCGAATGAGTGAGCGTTCATGTGCAAAGGATTAGCATTTAAATTGTTTTAATTATCACTCTGTAGTGACTTCTTAGTCGACCCCCACTTCACCTTTTGTCTAACAAGCCGCCATGCCGGTTTAGCCCACTAGGGCACATTCTCCTATCATTTCTTGTAACCACATTTACCTTGTTTGTTTATGCATTTCTGTGAATTACTTAGACAGTAATAAATAAATGATTTTTCCTTGGTTCCCTGACTTCCTAGTTAATTACAGTTACACGATTAAATCAGTTGATCGCGTAATACTAATTACAGAGAATCTTTGATAAAAAACTAGAAGTCTTAAATTTAATGATAGTAAAGACACCATGACACCACGCCCCACATAACCTAGAGAGGTTTTAAAGTCGGACTTAGTCACCTGGGGGGGGGGGGGGGTGTGTGTGATTAAAATAAGTTTTCAGATAATTTATCTGATCAATTAGTCTTCGAATTCATTCATTATTTACTTTACCTCACGTTAGTCTCATTCCAAACATCGTAAATTGTTGGCTTAAAAGGTTTTGTAATGCGTCTTCTTAGCTTCTCTTTACCCAGTGGCTAAAGCAAAGGGAGAATAGGATGGAAAATGGCTAAAATGGAGAGTTTGTTCACATGCCACAGGTGCACAAGAGGGACTCACCCTGGCTATCGATATAATGTCAACCAGAACTTCCTGGGCTCCAGCATGATTGGATAACCAAACTGGGATGACTAATAGAAAGTAAGTAGCAGGAAATCTTAACAGTGCAACAGCAGGTCTGTACAGTAAGACAATAGGTGATGCATAGTAAGTGATATGCAATAAAAGCTTCCGCTTGTCTATGTATAGAGTAAAGAAAGATCGATGCATAAAAGCATTTCTTTGTAAAAGGAGGTGTTTCCCGGCACTGAAGGGGAAACATTTACCTCTAAAGAATTCATCCCAAATTGGTGTGCTACCATTCAAAGTTCTCATTTGTATAGCATTTTAATTACTGGCAGCAGTGGTCAAGGAACTCAAAAATAAATCTAATTCTACACACTCTAAATTCTACACACTCTTTCAGACCATCAATAAAAGTATAAGCTACCGGTCTGTCCCTTTTCAGAGTTTAGCTTCTCTTCTGCCACTTCATTTCTGGGTGTGGGACTTGTGCAAATAGGCGTACAATTCGATATGTATAGAGAGACAGGAACCGCCCTGGAACAAGGGCTCTCTAGGACCTGGTTTGTAAAACGATATAAAAAATCCCACAGTATTTGAGTAAATGACTGTGTTAGGTCCATGTCATGCACTCAAGCCAAGAGGAGGAACAAGAAAGAGCCTATATTAAAGAAGATGAGTCCCTCTTCTGACTGGGAGAGGACACTGACATGGAGAAGGTGTCGGGGACCTACAGGTGGGCTAAGTCAGGGCTTTGTGGTATAATGTTCATGTATCAAGATTCTGTTAGGGGACTAAACTGCACCTTGGCCCTCTTTACATCCCCTTTCAGATTTGAACATGCCATTTTAAACATGTCTTGAAACTATAAATTGTTTATTTCAAACAGTTTTACAGAAAATGGGGGGAAAACAACCGTATGGGTTAAAATGGGGTAATGCATTTCTACTAAGAGTAAAAATGTTTTATCATAGCTGTGGTATAAGGTCTACCACGGCTTTCAGCCAATCAGCATTCAGGGCTCGAACCACCCAGTTTATAATGTTCACTAATCAATGGGTGATTATCATTAATTGAAAGGATCATTGTAGCATCACAGGAGAAGTTCACTTTTTTTTGGGGACCAAATCTGTATTTTGGGTGTAAATTGCATGTTATAGAAGAGAGCATATACTTTTTTTTTGCGATTTCACTTGCAAACATATTGGCAACATTAAATTCCATTTTGTGAAACTCAAGCCAGACTTTTGCATGTGCGCATACACAGAAAAATATCCCAGACCAGACATATCGCACAACATGGAATATAACATAGTAGATAAAGTTCAGTGTGACACAATTTCATGTGTACAACATCTAAAGGCCTGCATCACTATATACTAGCGTTTCTGATTCTAAAAGGACGTATTTAGATGTTGGCCCTTTCGTTCATGTTTTAGCTCAACGCAGGCGCTGTAGAACGAGCACGAGGAAGAACGAGCACGAGGAAGTGTATGGTTCAAATAAAGTAAACGTATCCTTTAACTATTGCAGATTGCACCTTTGACATGTGAAAGGCCGTACCTATTCACTGACAAAATGCTAGGCTGGAAAGCACCAAATGAGACGCCAAGCCATAACGTCACAAAAAAGGAGGAAAATGCATTGGGAGTTCTTCTTTCAACTCTCCCCCGGGTAATGGCTATCCAAACGAACAATTGGTACCAAACGGCAATACAACAGCTTGAGCCGAACCAAAAACAGGGAATCATAGGGTCTTGCTCCCCCCCCCTCCCCCCTTTGGACGGCACACTTAATACTGTAAATGGAACCAATATGGTCCAACTCGGCAAACACGTGACATGGTCCAACTCGGCAAACACGTGGCATGGTCCAACTCGGCAAACACGTGGCATGGTCCAACTCGGCAAACACGTGGCATGGTCCAACTCGGCAAACACGTGGCATGGTCCAACTCGGCAAACACGTGGCATGGTCCAACTCGGCAAACACGTGGCATGGTCCAACTCGGCAAACACGTGGCATGGTCCAACTCGGCAAACACGTGGCATGGTCCAACTCGGCAAACACGTGGCATGGTCCAACTCGGCAAACACGTGGCATGGTCCAACTCGGCAAACACGTGGCATGGTCCAACTCGGCAAACACGTGGCATGGTCCAACTCGGCAAACACGTGGCATGGTCCAACTCGGCAAACACGTGGCATGGGCCAACTCGGCAAACACGTGGCATGGGCCAACTCGGCAAACACGTGGCATGGGCCAACTCGGCAAACACGTGGCATGGGCCAACTCAGTTTGCTCAGAGCGCGATGAGGAGAGGCAAATATACTTGTATGGGAGTCCAGACGGCAGCATTAACTTTTGCCTTGTATTTATATCCATTCCATGCAGGTATGTTGTGAAATGTGACGATTTTGTATTTCATGTTTAATGTGCCTAGTTAGCCGTCATATTGTTACTTGCCCGGGCATGTCAAAAATGGCGTTGTTGCTTCATTAGTATGCCTCAGGTATAATGGTACAATAGAACACTCTCTAAGAAATATTTAGCACTTATTAGCACATTTTTTGTGTATTGGTGTACAACATTTATAAAACAAAATGAGTCTTTTGAAAATATGAATATGCACATTTTGTAAAATGTATTTTTTTGTTGATGCTTTTACTCCATTTTCTCAGAGCGTGATGAGGAGAGGCAAATATACTTGTATGGCATCCAGACATTAACATTTGCCTTGTATTTGTATCCATTCAGTCATTAAAAGAGACAACCGGCAGAATTGTGTCCAGAGCCCTATCCTCGGGTACAGGGCTGGTTACACTGGCACCTACTATCATACTCAATCAATGGCACTTAAACCTTTTGTCTTGCCCATTCACCGTCTGAATGGCACACATACACAATCCATGTCTCACGGTTTAAAAGTACTTCTTTAACCGGTCTCCTCCCCTTCACCGATTTGAAGTGGATTTAACAAGTGACATCAATAAGGGATCATAGCTTTCACCTGGATTCACCTGGTCAGTCTGTTGTGGAAAGAGCAGGTGTTCTTAATGTTTTGTATAGTCAGTGTATATTGCCGTGCTTGCAGTGTTCGATCTGTCTTACGTTCTGGATAACTGTGTTAGATCAGGGTTTCCCGAACGTGGTCCCTCAGTTGCATTTTTTATTTTTTTTGCCCCAGCATTATGTAACAGCATAGCTTCCGTCCCTCTCCTCGCCCCTACCTGGGCTCGAACCAGGAACCCTCTGCACACATCGACAACAGCCACCCTCAAAGCATCGTTACCCATCGCTCCACAAAAGCCACAGCCCTTGCTGAGCAAGGGGAACCACTACTTCAAGGTTTCAGAGTGAGTGACATCACCGATTTAAACACTATTAGCGCGCACCCCGCTAACTAGTTAACCATTTCATATCAGTTACACTAAAACAGCTGATTCAAATGATCAAAGCTTGATGTTGGTTATTTCAATTAGCTGTGTTGTGCTGGGACGAAAAACTACATGTGCACCCGGGGGGGCAGGACCAAGTTTGGGATAAATGCTGTGTGCTTTACAGATTGAGAGAGCTTGATCCTATTTCCCTTATATTTGTTTATTCATGATCTATTGAGGTATGTTCTACTTTGCAATTTTATTTATTTAATTTAACTGGCAAGTCAGTTTAGAACATATTCGTGTTAGTTTCTTGGTGGAAAAAGGTTAAAACAGTTCCCATTTGTACTTTCTCATATCTTAATGAATACAGGCAACATAATGCTTTGGGGAATCACACAGAGTATTTTTCCTAGACTTCAGGGGGCCAGTGAGCAAAACTAGTGGGCTACTTCTAGCCTACTGAAACCCCCCAGAGTTGCAATATATTCATTGAATCTCTTCTCAAGGCAGCCTCCGGAGGCATGCAGAGGCCGAATCGCAGTAAATGCTATATGGTCACTGCAGACATTGGATTGACCATGCAGTGCCTTTAAGAGCTGAAGAGCCCTGGTCGAGGGGTTGAATTGAAACATTACATTTCCTGTGAGACCGTTCATTGCATGTGTAACCAGTCACTGTCCCTTTTATGTTCAATAGCACAGCTGTATGAAAGTTTAAAATAGAATTTGATTGGGTTTGTTAATGGGGTACATTTGTTTTCTACATATGTCAACAAAAAGGTGATTCATCAGAGTTTGCAAACAGGTTTTAAGTATAGCTTTGACAGCTTGTATTTTTACCACAGTAGAATAAGGGAACCAGATGTGTAACATAGTATGTAATCTAGTCTGATGTTATTGTAACAGTGCAGTTGGTGAATAGTAGTGTACATTGTGGCAGCAGAGCAGCAAGTGAGCGGCGCAGACTCGGCACAGGGTCATTCTCATCCAGCTTGTCATTGCTCCCATCACCACCGTCTGCGCCATCCTCCCTCCCCTCCTCACCCTGCCTCTCTGGTGTCTTTGGGCAAACCTGAAAGAACACCTCACAGAACTCCAACCGGCGCAGCTCCCGCAGCGTCCTGCAGCTCCGTAGCACCTGCATCTCTCTCAGCTTGCAGCATCTGAGGCGCAGGCGCTTCAGGTCCCTCAGGCGGCTGGCGGACAGCAGGCCTGGTCCCACCTCCTTACCGCCAAGGCTTAGCTCCTCTAGGCCGAGCCAGCCCACCCCCAGCCCCAGGGAGGCCATCTGTAGCTGGGCGCCAGGCCGTCCAAAGTGCCCTATCTCCAGGTACTTGAGCCTGGAGAGCCCGTTTAAGCCCGAGTCTGTTTCTTGGGCAGCACTGCGCCTAAGGCCTTCCGCTGTGACCCGAAGGACGTTGCGCAGCTCTAGGTGGCTAAGCTTCAACCAAGAAGCCAGACTCTGCAGGTGCAGGTCTGTGAAGGAGGGCACATTATCAAGGACCATCGTCTCAATGGCAATCCCTGATGTGGAGGCAGGCACTTTCCCAGTCTGACCGCGTCCATGTTGCTGAGTAGAAGCAGTTGATGCAGCTCCAGCTTGTTTCTCAGGACTGGGTGGGGTCTGGGTGAAAAAGCTCTGTGGCAGCTCACAGCCACGCAACTCTAGGACCTGCAGCGTTGTGGGCAGGAGCTGGCAACTACGCAAGCCTCTCAGGTCTGCATGCAGCAGGGAAAGACTGCGCAGACGGGGGCACGTGGAGGACAAAGCCTTAAGCCAGGACTCTGAGAGAAATGCCCCGCCTCTAGCAGAGAGCAGCAAGCCACGCAGCCGCAGGCATCGGAGCCCAGTGCCCAGATACTGGCGCAGTAGAACCCACAGCATGCGCGACGTCACCTGACCCAAAATGGACACCAAGGGCAGGGAGAGCAGTTGTAGAACGACAACAACCAACCAATGAGGGAGAAATGGAGAAGAAACAATGCATCAGTGTTTGAGTGATGACTTGAACATTCTTTAGAGTTAGCTAGTCTACAGGTAGGACACAGGCCTTCAATGCAAGCATCAACATTGTATTTTGTTGCAGAAGGTGAGAGGCCTTAAACAGGTTAACGATAATCGAATCAAGTCTGCTGAAATATCATTGTATGTAGGACCTGAGAAACATGGATATATCACAAAACGTCTGACTTCTTTAGACATAGCAGCCTCGGAAATATTTTCATGTCAAGTCATGAAATTGTAAGATCATCATGCAATTAGGCACCATTCTTACCCCTTTCCATGCAGTTAGATCAACAGCTCGCCATAGACGTTGGTCTTTTACAAGGCGTCTCCATCTCTTACACACCCTGCAAATACACCACATGAATGGCATGACAAAGATACGTGTTTTTTTAAGCTAACGTTTGCTAGCTAACTATCTTGGATATTTATGTTGAACACAGACGTCAACTAGCTAACTTGTTTTACCTTCCAGTTCTGATGAGCTCTCGCACACCTAAATATGATAAAATATCAATTAAAATGTTCTCTGGGAAATAATCGAGAGTCGAAGTTCTGAAGTCTGCCATTTTGTAAACAAAAAGTACAGTCGAGTACACGGACAAAATACACCGACGTACACGTTGCATTCAAGTAATGAACCCCGCAGAAACGGTTGCTTAAGGGAAAACGTTCCTACACCTTCTTAAAAACTCTATGTGCGAAATGAACACCTTTTATGTGAGAGTAACGTTACCAGATATTGCTTTGGCAATGTTAACACATGTTTCCCATGCCAATAAAGCCCCTTGAATTGCATATATATACAGAGGCGTAATTTTATTTATTTATAAATAAGCATAACAACTTCAGAATTTCCAAAACATGCATCACCAAATCTGCTGTGTAAATGCAGCAAACAAACACTGCCCCTTAGCGTTTGAGAAAAAAAACGCATTGTTCTATATTCGGACAAGATGGCGACGAGCAATGGTGGTGGAATGGAAGTGGATGGGGCCGGTAAGCACAATATATTTATTTGAATTTGACAAGGTTGTATATATATTGTGTTGGCGATAACTTTACTCCTTTGTCGATGGTGTTTAGCTTGCCATTATTTCTTCTTTGCGTTCTCTAACGTTACTTCAGCGAGGCTAGCTAACTTTAGTTAGCATAGCTAGCTCATTTAGCTAACGTGGCTGTCCCCGTTAGTATTTGTGCGTACTGTACCGGTGTTATTATTATTATTATTAGTGATGAGGTAGAAAATGATAGTTACATATCGGGATATTATTTTTTTGTATATATCGTATGTTTTGACTATCATTTTTGCAGTAGTTTGCAGTACCTGCACCAACTGTAGTAGTTTTCTTTCATACATGCTTAGAAAAAAGGTCAAGGGTTTTAAGGCTGTCCCCATTTCAACTGTACGGTGCAGATGGCATGGTCCCCCGTCACCATAGTAGAACCCCTTTTGGTTCCGGATAGAACCCTTTTTAGTTTCGGCTATAACCCATTTTAGTTTCAGGTAGAACCAAAAAGGGCTCTATGTAGGGCCCTCAGTGGAAAGGGTTCTACATGGAACCCCAAAGTTTTTTTATTTTTATACATAGAACACGTTTTTTTTATACCTGCAACCACTAAGGGTTTTTCAAAAGGTTCACCCTTTTAAGTTCTACATATCACCCTTTCACTAAGAGTGTACATACAGTAGCTTGTTTTAGTAGAGGTTTCTGGGAATTCCAAGCCTTAATTATCTATGCAATTTCAAAACGATTGCAGTTAATATTGGCTTGTTAGCTAACTAGCTAGTTAATAGTTGACCTCAACTGTCACACATTGATTGGTCCGTCTGTAGTAGTTAGCTAGCTAAGCATCGGCAGTTTAAACAACTAGCGTTAGCTTGTCTATTGCTAGCTAATTAGCTAAATATTTTGCATCCTAGGCTAGCTTGATTACCGCGATGTAATTGGTCCCCCACACCGAGCTAGTGGTTAACTATAGCAATGGAGATTAGCTAACTTCATGATCACATCTTCTAACATGTCAATTGGAATAGCATTGTTGATAAACTGAAGCTCTGCTGAGTAGAATCAATGTCCTCACTGTACCTTTCCTGTATATTACCAAGTGGTACATGTTTGTTGAAATCCAGCTCAATTCAACGACACACTGATATTGTAACATTCATCTAAAGAAAACAATATTCAATACAAGAACACAGATGCTTTGTTTGCTCGAAAGCAGGTGGTCGTGCTGAGGCCATGTTTGGCTGCGATGGCCAAAAGTAAAGGAAACCCATCCTCTCTTTTTTGTCTGTCCCACAGCCAGCCCCAGTGTTATGGCGTCTGGGGTCACCGGCAGTGTCTCTGTTGCCCTGCATCCTCTAGTCATCCTCAACATCTCAGACCACTGGATTCGTATCCGCTCCCAGGAGGGGCGGCCCATGCAGGGTATGTGTGCTGATCAGTTTTCAAGTATACCAATAATTCTATACTGTCTTGCATTTGGAATGGAATAATGGACAAGGGGATGGGGGTGAGATTGAAATTGGTTCAGTATATTGCTCTGTATATGTCTTAAAGTTTAAATACTTTGTAAAAAGTTAAGACAATAATTAAAATACACCGAACAAAAATTTTAACCGAACTTGCCACAATTTAAAATATTTTTACTGAGTAACAGTTCATATAAAATCAGTCCATTTAAATGAGTTAATTAGGCCCTAATCTATGGATTTCACATGACTGAGAATACAGATATGCATCTGTTGGTCACAGATTCCTAAAAATAAAGTAGAGGCGTGGATCAGAAAACCAGTCAGTATTTGGTGTGACAACCATTTGCCTCATGCAGCGCGACACATCTCCTTCACATAAAGTTAATCAGGCTGTTGATTGTCGTCTGCGGAATTTTGTTCTACTGCTCTTCAATGGCTGTTCAAACTTGTTGGATATTGGAGGGAACTGTAATACGCTGTCGTACATGTCAATGCAGAGCATCCCAAACATGCTCAATGGTTGACTTGCCTGGGGAGTATGCAGGCCATGGAAGACCTGGGACATTTTCAGCTTCCAGGAATAGTGTAACAGATCCTTGCGAAACATGAGGTGGTGGCGGAGGATGAATGGATGGCATGACAATGAGCCTCCGGATCTCATCACGGTGTCTTGGTGCATTCAAATTGCCATCGATAAAAAAAAAATCGCTGTCAAATCAAATACATTTGTATTTGTCACATGCGCCGAATACAACTGTATTACCATGAAATGCTTTACTTACAAGCTGTTAACCAACAACAGTTCAAGAAATAGTTGAGGAAATATTTACTAAATAAACTAAAGTAAAAAGTAACATGAAAGAAAATTACATAACAATAACGAGGCTATATACAGGTGGTACTGGGGTACAGGTTAGTCAAGGTAATTTGTAAAGTGACTATGCATAGATAACAAACAGCGAGTAGCAGCAGTGTAAAAACAAAGATCAATGTAAATGTAAATAGTCCGGGTAGCCATTCTATTAATTGTTCAGCAGTCTTATGGCTTGGGGGAAGAAGCTGTTAAAGAGCCTTTTGGTCCTAGATTTGGCGGTCTGGTACCGCTTGCCCTGCGGTAGCTGGGGGAAGAGTATGAGTGACTGGAGTCACAATTTTTGGGGGGTGACTGGAGTCTCTAACAATTTTTTGGGGGGCTTCCTCTGACACCGCCGAGTATATAGGTCCTGGATGTCAAGAAGCTTGGCCCTAGTGATGTACTGGGTCGTACGCAGTACCCTCTGTAGTGTCTTATAGTCAGATGCCGAGCAGTTGCCATACCAGGCAGTGATGCAACTGGTCAGGATGCTCTCGATGGTGCAGCTGTAGAACTCTTTGAGGATCTGGGGACCAATGCCAAATCTTTTCTCTCTCCTGGAGCGGAAAAGGTGTTGTCCTGCCCTCTTCACAACTGTCTTGGTGTGTTTGGACCATGATAGTTTGTTGGTGATGTGGACACCAAGGAACTTGAAACTCTCCTCCTGCTCCACTGCAGCCCCGTTGATGTTAATGTGGGCCTGTTCGGCCCTCCTTTTCCTGTAGTCCACAATCAGCTCCTTTGTCTTGCTCACATTGAGGGAGAAGTTGTTGTCCTGGCACCACACTGCCAGGTCTCTGACCTCCATATAGGCTGTCTCATCGTTGTCGGTGATCAGGCCTAGCACTGTTGGTGTCAGCAAACTTAATCATGGTTTTGGAAATGTGCTTGGCCACGCAGTCGCCCCAGTGTTGAGGATCAGCGTGGCAGAGGTGCTGCTGCCTACCGTTACCACCCAGGGGCGGCCTGTCAGGAAGTCCAGGATCCAGTTGCAGAGAGTGGTGTTTAGTCCCAGGATCCTTAGCTTAGTGATGAGTTTCGAGGGTACTATGGTGTTGAACGCTGAGCTGCAGTCAATGAACAGCATTCTCACATAGGTGTTCCTTTTGTCCAGGTGTGAAAGGGCAGTGTGGATTGAGATTGCATCATCTGTGGATCTGTTGGGGCTGTATGCGAATTGGAGTTGGTCTAGGGTTTCTGGGTTGATGGTGTTGATGTGAGCCATGACCAGCCTTTCAAAGCCCTTCATGGCTACCGACATGAGTTCTACAGGGCGGTAATCATTTAGGCAGGTTACCTTTGCTTTCTTGGACACATGGACTATGGTGGTCTGTTTGAAATATAGGTATTACAGACTGTCAGGGAGAGGTTGAAAATGTCAGTGAAGACACTGGCCAGTTGGTCCGCACATGCTTTGGCTATACATCCTGGTAACCCGTCTATCCCCACGGCTTTGAATGTTGACCTGTTTAAAGGTCTTCCGCACTCCGGCTACAGAGAGAATGATCACACAGTCATCCGGAACAGCTGGTGCTCTCATGCATGCTTCAGTGTTGCTTGCCTCTAAGGGAGCATGAAATAAAAAGGCATTTAGCTCGTTTGGTAGGCTCGTGTCACTGAGCAGCTCGCAGCTGGGTTTCTCTTTGTAGTCTGTAATAGTTTGCAAGCCCTGCCACATCCGACGAGCGTCAGAGCCGGTCTAGTAGGATTCTATCTTAATCCTGTATTGACGCTTTACCTGTTTGATTAGTGTCCCGATCCTTGAAAGCGGCAGCTCTTCCCTTTAGCTCAGTACGGATGTGGCCTGTAATCCATATCTTCTGGTTGGGAAATGTACCAACGGTCACTGTGGGGACGACGTCGTCAATGCATTTATTGATGAAGCCAACGACTGAGGTGGTATACTCCTCAATGCCATTTGATGAATCCCGGAACATATTCCAGTCTGTGCTAGCAAAACAGTCCTATAGTGTAGCATCTGCGTCATCTGACCACTTCCGTATTGAGCAAGTTACTGGTACTTCCTGCTTTCGTTTTTACTTGTTAGCACGAATCAGGAGGGTAGAATTATGGTCAGATTTGACAAATGGAGGGTTATGGAGAGCTTTATATGCATCTGTGTGTGGCGTAAAGGTGGTCTAGAGTTTTTTGCCATCTGCACGGTACAGTTGAAATGAGTGACTACTGGCACACTTCTCCAGGGTGCCAGTGGCCATCGAAGGTGGGTGAAAGATTAGTGGAATCTGTGTGGGTAGCTGGACAGGTAGGATGACTGACAGTGAAGGTGAACATGTGGTCACGTGTCAGGTGACAGAGGAATGGATGAGACTGAGGCAGGAATTCCTTTAACCATAAAGTGGTATATTTACTGAGTAGTCTGTGCTGCATCACAAAGGAAACAAATAACATGTATCCAACCAAATTCATAATCAAAGATCAAACCATATCATTCATTATTAACATAATTTAGGGAATTCAACAGTCCAGTTCATTAAGAAGTCAATAGTAATCATCCGCGAGTCATTTAGGCTCGTAACTATCATAAATTATGAAAGAATACAAACAGTGAATGGTTATACAATCTACAATCCCCATTATCAAACTCAATCAGTTAGCAACAATGACGTTTCTCATTTCACTCTTTCAATTGTCTTCATGTGTACATATAATTCATTTCAATACACATGAACCATATTGATTGCATAATTGGCCTATGAGGATCCGTAGGGCCGTGATCATTGACAATTCACATTACACAATATGTTTGAAGCTCCAAGCCGCGCTCCGCAGTAGTAACTATTAACAGTAACTGGATGGCCCACTCTCCCGATCGCCTCAGATGAGAGGTAACATAGTCGGTGGACTTAAGTGGATTCATGGATTCACAGAACTTCTGGATCAGATGGAGTTAAGGAAGAGAAAGCAGCGAGATCAGGCGATGGCAATTTCCTCCTTTTATGGAGTTGAGATCTGTCGGACATTTCCACCTGACTTAAAGGCCCAGCTGAGTAAATGGCAATGAATTAAAGGATTATTCCACCAACTCCATGGGCCTTTTCTACAGTGGGCATTTGCCCATTTGAAGTTGGTTATCTGGATGTGGAGGTCCTGGGCTTGGGGTAGAGAAATTAACTTCTCTGGCAACAGCTCTGATGGACATTCCTGCAGTCAGCATGCCAATTGCACACTCCCTCAAAATTTGGGACATCTGCTGCATTGTGATGTGACACAACTGTATATTTTAGTGGCCTTTTATTGTCCCCAGCACAAGGTACATCTGTGTAATGATCATGCTGTTTTAATCAGCTCCTTGATATGCCACACCTGTCAGATGGATGGACTATCTTGGCGAAGGAGAAATGCTCACCAGGGATGTACGCATTGTTTGCGTATGGAAGATTTCTGAGCTCTTATTCCAGCTCATGAAACACGTGACCCTACATTTTGCATTTGATATTTTTGTTCAGTATAGTTAAGAAACTGCAAGAGAACAAACACAGCAGTGGGAAGGGCGTCTTACATGGGTATGGTTACAGTAGGGCTGCCACAATTACCATATAACCGAGGGTTATGGCTGAAGATGCTTATGGAATAAAATACCTCTAAATACCCCTTTTTTTGTGTGAAACGAACAGATGACTGAAGATGGGATAACCAGGCATTTTTTGCGTTTAGGTTAGTTTCGACTGTTTCTTGACTCTTAATAACGTGATGAAACGTATTTGCTGAAACAAGCGAACTAGGCTTTGGTTGCTTATGCAATACCCTCATCAATGTAGCATACAGAAATATAATGACTAGAACGGGTTTGGAACCAATTAGACTGGTAAACTCCATAGGTACACTCACAACGGCTGCCTGGTATTGTGATGCAGTGATTTTCTTTAATGTAGAATGTTCATTCAAATGATCATGTGGTGCCTCGTGCCACGGAATGTATTTTTTGTAACATCAGTTGAGTTGAATCAACAAATCACAGCACATATTTTAGTTCTTGCTTCGCTCCTATGGATACCCTCGCAATGGCCGCCAGTCCACCCATTATGCCAGCATTGACTTGAATGGGATGCCCGTTCTATTCATTCTATTTCTATGGCAGCACATGCAGTCAGGTGGAGAGGAGAAAATGTGTCAAAAAAGCTGTTCCTATTCGAACAGTTATATCAAAGACTGCGGTCATTTGGCTGTCCAATTACTGTCATCCAAAATTCCATGGCCGTCACAGCCCTGGGTTCCAGTTAATGACAGTTTCAATGGGCTTTGCTATAGCCTGTATGTGTGTCGGTTCCAATTGGCTGTTTTATGTTGCATTTGATCCTTTCCTTTATCACCCAGTGATTGGCGCCCTGATCGGGAAGCAGGAGGGTAGAAACATTGAGGTGATGAACTCCTTTGAGCTGCTTCATCAGTTGGTAGATGACCGAGCACACATTGACAAGGAGTACTACTACACCAAGGAGGAGCAATGTGAGTCTCATCACACACACGCTTGTTGATTTCACTAACCTACCTTACAAAGAAAAGGTCAGATGGCATTAATTACTGATGGTGAGGAAAGTGCAATATGAAAAGGGATGTATGTTGTGCTGTGTCACGGTTTCCCCTCCATCTCTGAAGCTAAACATGTCATCGTAGGCTTGTGCCTGAAGCCCTCGGTGTGACAAAGTGGAACTAAACCTCATTAGGAGTTCTGGTCTACGATTTTGTTTTGCCTTTTTAAATCACAATTAATAAGATTTACTTTAGTAGGGGACCTGATCCTAGATCAGCATTCCTGTTCTGCTTGATTCATAATGGCACCTGACCTCTTTCACCTGCCTCTCAGTCAAACAGGTTTTCAAGGACATGGAATTCCTGGGCTGGTATACCACAGGCGGTCCTTGTGACCAATCAGACATCCACATTCACAAGCAGGTAGGCAGAGCAAAGGGGACTACGTTTCATTTTCCATGAGGCGGGGCATGTTCCGTGGGGGAGTAATTAGAGGCATGCTAAAATGTACTTTTACACTAATTGGTCAGTGGATTGTTGTGATTTGAAATGTCAGTTTGGCCAACAGGATGTTTGGCCAACAGGATGCTGTTTTCTTATTGGCTTTTCTTCTCTCTTCTCCAGGTGTGTGAGATCATTGAGAGTCCTCTGTTCCTCAAGCTCAACCCAATGACCAAACACACAGATGTGAGTTTCTCATTTGGAAATAGTTTATATAATAATAATAAATTTATCTTCTTTAGTGCTTTTTTCATAACACTTTTTTTCAAAGTGCTTCAAAAGCTAAAAATACATATAAGCAATACATCATGAGTAGCCTAGTTATAGCTAGCTAGGTCAACCAATAGAGGCCAAGGGAGAAACTCAATTGCACTCCCTTGACTCCTCACCCCCAAAACCCCACTGGATATAGTGTTTTTGTTGCATTGGATGTGTCTCAATCCACCGCGTCCACCAATGTAACATGAGGTGATGGAGCTTCTCACAAAATATGTAGCTTCCTAACGGTTTGGCCTATAAACTGTTATGACCCTCTATGAAAGAGGACTCTCAGGAACACAATGTTCTTCATTTTGCTCTATGACCCTTACAAGCGTCTTGGGACTCGTCTGAAGTCGGTACAGCCAATCTGCCAGCGTGTGTCTGTAGTGTTCCAACAGTTTGGGCTGCCCACTAATAGTTTTATTTATTTATTTATTTCACCTTTATTTAACCAGGTAGGCTAGTTGAGAACAAGTTCTCATTTGCAACTGCAACCTGGCCAAGATAAAGCATAGCAGTGTGAACAGACAACACAGAGTTACACATGGAGTAAACAATTAACAAGTCAATAACACAGAGAGAAAAAAAAAGGGGAGTCTATATACAATGTGTGTAAAAGGCATGAGGAGGTAGGCGAATAATGACAATTTTGCAGATTAATAACACTGGAGTGATAAATGATCAGATGGTCATGTACAGGTAGAGATATTGGTGTGCAAAAGAGCAGAAAAGTAAATAAATAAAAACAGTATGGGGATGAGGTAGGTAAAAATGGGTGGGCTATTTACCGATAGACTATGTACAGCTGCAGCGATCGGTTAACTGCTCAGATAGCAGATGTTTGAAGTTGGTGAGGGAGATAAGTCTCCAACTTCAGCGATTTTTGCAATTCGTTCCAGTCACAGGCAGCAGAGAACTGGAACGAAAGGCGGCCAAATTAGGTGCTGGCTTTAGGGATGATCAGTGAGATACACCTGCTGGAGCGCGTGCTACGGATGGGTGTTGCCATCGTGACCAGTGAACTGAGATAAGGCGGAGCTTTACCTAGCAGCCAACAGGCCTCACAGGACTCGTCTAAAGGTCCCCCCGGTAACGGTTGAAAACATTTATGGAAGTATATGGTGACGACAATAAGGGGTTAAATACAAGTATTATCTCTCAGAAATAGGATTAGCCCCCCCCCCCCCCCCCCGAAAAATCTAAATATCGGTTGTAGTTCGGTTATTCAATGCGTCTGTCTGGGCTAACAGCAGGAAGGCCAAATACACATTTTCATCAAAATGTCGATACTTCAAGGGGTCTTAATTCAAATAGTAAAATGATCCTTGGTATGATTTTTCTTAAAACAATTCCATATAGCTTATTAGAAACCCCACCGCCACTGGCTTAGACTCTCATGTAGAAAACATTCTTAAAGGTGGAATCCTTACTTGTGAAACTTTCCATTTTGGGATATTACAACAACAAAAACGTTTTTTCAAACAACAAACGCTGTTTTTTCCCCCCTCGGAAAACATTGCATAGAACAGCAGAATATGTACTGTCTTTTTTTTTTTACCACTGTCCACAAAACCAATAAGGACGGTGCTGATACGGATTCCACCTTTAAATGAACGTTACTTGCTTTTTATGCAAGACCGTTCCTTGGCTATACAGTACATATGGTAATTCTAACATATGTCCTGTCTCTCCCAGCTCCCTGTCAACGTGTACGAGTCTGTCATCGACATCATCAACGGAGAGGTAACTCAAGCTCTCCTACCACACACATCACTGTGATTAGTACGAGTGGCTCAGTTGTAAGCTTGGCTGTCCCCTATTGCCCAATCGCAGGCGACCATGTTGTTTGCTGAGCTGGGGTACACTCTGGCCACAGAAGAGGCGGAGCGAATCGGAGTGGACCACGTGGCTCGCATGACAGCCACTGGCACAGGGGAGAATTCAACAGGTAACTATAGTAACGGCTGCCCATACCCCCAATTTTACAAGGCCCACCATTTTAAAACGCCTCCCCAGCAAATGATCTGCCTGGTACGTCTGATACAGCCAAAGGTTTACAAATGCACTCTCAACCACTCTCCCTGTTATGTGTCTCTTCTGTTCAGTGGCAGAACATCTCATAGCCCAACACAGTGCAATTAAGATGCTCCACAGCAGGGTGAAAGTCATCCTGGAATACGTCAAAGCTGTGGAAGCAGGTGAGAGAACCGCTGTCTGTGTGATGAAAAGGCCGAAAGAATGACTGTTAAAGTGAGTCTGGAAACAATATGCTTTTATTACATTGGAGTCATTTCCAGCCCTTGATCTCTCAACAATCTACAGTGCCTTTGGGAAACTATTCAGACTAGAGGTCGACCGATTATGTTTTTTCAACGCACTTACCGATTATTGGAAGACCAAATAAGCCGATACCGATTAATATTATTTTTTTTTTATGTATTTATTTGTAATAATGACAATTACAACAATACTTGAATGAACACCTATTTTAACTTAATATAATACATCAATAAAATCCATAATGAAACATGTTCAATTTGTTTTAAATAATGCAAAAACAAATTGTTGGAGAAGAAAGTAAAAGTGCAATATGTGCTTTGTAAGAAAATGTTTAAGTTCCTTGCTCAGAACATGAGAACATATGAAAGCTGGTTCCTTTTAACATGAGTCTTCAATATTCCCAGGTAAGAAGTTTTAGGTTGTAGGAATTATAGGACTATTTTCCTCTATACCATTTGTATTTCATTAACCTTTCACTATTGGATGTTCTTATTGGCACTTTAGTATTGCCAGTGTAACAGTATAGCTTCCGTCCCTCTCCTCGCTCCTCCCTTGGGCTCGAACCAGGAACACAACGACAACAGCCCCCCTAAAGCAGCGTTACCCATGCAGAGCAAGGGGAACAACTACTAGAAGGTTCAGAGCGAGTGACGTTTGAAACGCAATTAGCGTGCGCTAACTAGCTAGCCATTTCACTTCGGTTACACCAACCTCATCTCGGGAGTTGAAGTCATAGTCATAAACAGTGCAATGCTTGAAGCACAGCGAAGATCTGCTGGCAAAACGCACGAAAGTGCTGTTTGAATGAATGTTTACGCGCCTGCTTCTGCCTACCACCGCTCAGTCAGATACTTGTATGCTTGTATGCTCAGTCAGATTATATGCAACGCAGGACACGCTAGATAATATCTAGTAATATCATCAACCATGTGTAGTTAACTAGTGATTATGATTGATTGTTTTTTATAAGATAAGTTTAATGCTAGCTAGCAACTTACCTTGGCTTACTGCATTCGCGTAACAGGCAGGCTCCTTGTGGAGCGCAACGAGAGAGGCGGCAGGTCGTTAATTGCGTTGGACTCGTTAACTGTAAGGTTGCAAGATTGGATCCCCCGAGCTGACAAGGTAAAAATCTGTCTTTCTGTCCCTGAACAAGGCAGTTAACCCACCGTTCCTAGGCCGTCATTGAAAATAAGAATGTGTTCTTAATTAACTGACTTGCCTAGTTAAATAAAGGTATATAAAAATAAACATTCGGCACATCGGCGCCCAAAAATACCGATTTCCGATTATGAGAACTTTCCGATTAATCGGTCGACCTCTAATTCAGACCCTTTTCCACATTTTGTGACGCCTACAGCCTTATTCTAACAAAACATCCTCAGCAATCGACACAGAATACCCCATAAGGACAAAGCGAAAACAGGTTTAGAATTTTTAGCAAATGAATTAAATAGAAAAAAAGACCATATTTACATAAGACAGGATTGTGTTGAGGCACAGACCTGGGGAAACGGTACTAAAAAATGTCTGCAGCATTGGAGGTCCCCAAGAACACATTGGCCTCCATCATTATTAAATGGAAGAAGTTTGGAACCACACAGATCATCCTAGAGTTGGATGCCCAGCCAAACTGAGCCATCAGGGGAGAAGGGCCTTGGTCAGGGAGGTGACCAAGAAGTCTATTGTCACTCTGACAGTGTCCCAGAGTTCCTCTGTTGAAATGGATGTCCTTCTGGAAGGTTCTCCCATCTCTGCAGTACTCTACCAATCAGGTCTTTATGGTAGTGGCCATACGGAAGCGACTCCTCAGTAAAAGGCACATGACAGCCTGCTTGGAGTTTACCAAAAGGCACCTAAAGGACTCTCAGACAATGTGAAGACTCTCGGATGATGAGAAACAAGATTCTCTGGTCTGATGAAACCAAGATTGAACTCTTCGGCATGAATGTCAACCGTCACGTCTGGAGGAAACCTGGCACCATCCCTACGGTGAAGCATGGTGGTGGCAGCATCATCCCCTGTGTTGATGTTTTTCAGTGGCTGGGACTAGGAGACTAGTCAGTATTGAGGCATAGATGAACGGAGGAAAGTACAGAGATCCTTGATGAAAACCTGCCTCAGAGCACTAAGGACCCCAGACTGGGGTGAAGGTTCACCTTCCAACAAGACAACGACCCTAAGCATACAGCCAAGACAGTGCAGCAGTGGCTTCGGGACAAGTCTCTGAATGTCCTTGTGTGGCCCAGCCAAAGCCCGGACTTGAACCTGATCGAACATCTCTGGAGAGACCTGAAAATAGCTGTGCAGCGACGCTTCCCATCCAACCTGACAGAGCTTGAGAGGATCTGCAGAGAAGAATGGGAGAAACTCTCCAAATACAGGTGTACCAAGCTTGTAGCATGATACCCAAGAAGACTCGAGGCTGTAATCGCTGCCAAAAGTGCTTCAACAAATTAGAGCAAAGTGTCTGAATACTTATGTAAATGTGATAATATATATATTATTTTTCTTCAAATTTGCTTTGTTATTATGGGATATTGGGTGTAGTTTGAATAATGTTTTATTTAATCCGTATTAGAATAAGGCTAGTGTAATAAAATGTGGGGGAATCAAGGACTCTGAATACTTTCCGAATGCACTGTATATCCAAACAACTTTCTTATGTGTTTATTTCTTCCCTCATGCTCTCTTTTGTTACACACTCTCCCCTTCTGATTTGGTACGACCCAGGAGAGGTGCCATTAAACCACGAGATCCTCAGAGAAGCCAATGCTTTGTGCCACAGACTGCCTGTTCTCAGCACCATCAAATTCAAGACCGACTTCTACGATGTAAGTTGTCCCCACTCAGTTATGTGGTAGTCTGCCTAGTTGGAAGGATAATGAACATACATTTTTTGCTGAATTCCAACATTAAATCACTCAAGGGTGTTTACTAATTTAAGCTTAGATGGGTTGATTGGCACAGTACTGTGAAAGCATATGAATCTCCTTCCTTCTATCCTCAGCAATGCAATGACGTGGGCCTCATGGCTTACCTAGGTACCATCACCAAGACCTGCAACAGCATGAACCAGTTCATCAACAAGTTCAACGTCTTGTACGACAGACAGGGCATCGGCCGGAGGATGAGAGGACTGTTCTTTTGAGCGAGAGAGCGGGAGGGAGGGGGGGCATGAAAGAAGATGTCACAAGCACTGCAAATGTTAATTTGCTGGTCTATTTTGTTAAGTTGTCTCATCGAACCAGTTTACTGTTTTCAAAGGTAGCAAATGCTAGAAGTGTCTCAGACCACTTGTCTATACCATTAAAACCACACACAAACAAACTTCTCACTCGCAGTTTAAGGTTGGTGACTATTCACATTAACGAATCCATGTACACGAACAGAAATCACATTTTTTGTTTTGTTCCATGTTTCTGTAAGTAATAAATAATCTGCAGATTTTTCGTGGGACTTTGATTCCTGTTTATCACAAAAATAAACGTGGATCAGAAAACCAGTCAGTATCTGGTGTGACCACCATTTGCCTCATGCAGCGCAACATCTTTCGTATAGAGTTGATTGTGCAGCGTTGTCCGACTTTTCTTCAATGGCTGTGCGAAGTTGCTGGGTATTGGCGGAAACTGGAACATGCTGTCGTACACATCGATTCAGAGCATCCTAAACCTGCTCAATGGGTGACGTCTGGCGAGTATGCAGGCCATAGAAGAACTGGGACATTTTCAGCTTCTAGGAATTGTGTGCAGATCCTTGCGGAACATGAGGTGATGGCAGCGGATGAACGGCACGACAATGGGCCTCAGGATCTCGTCACGGTATCCCTGTGCTTTCAAATTGCCATTGATAATGCAATTGTGTTCGTTGTCCGTAGCTTTTGCCATAACCCCACAATGTTGACATGAGCAAACCGCTCATCCGCATATAGCCATCTGCCCAGTAGAGTTGAAACGGATTCATCCATGAAGAGCACACTTTTCCAATGTGCTTGTGGCCATCGATGGTGAACATTTGCCCACTGAAGTCAGTTACGACACCGAACTGCAGTCCGGTCAAGACCCTGGTGAGAACGACGAGCACCCAGATGAGCTTCCCTGCGATTGTTTCTGACCGTTTGTGCAGAAATTCTTCAGTTGTGCAAACCCACAGTTTCATCAGTTGTCCTGGTGGCTGGTCTTAGAAGATCCCGCAAGTGAAGAAGCTGGACGTGGAGATCCTGGGCTGGTACGGTTACACGTAGTCTGGGGTAGTGAGGCCAGTTGAAATTCTCTAAAATGAAGTTGGAGGTGGCTTATGGTAGAGAAGTTAACATTATCTGGTGGACATTCTTGCAGTCAGCATGCCAATTGCACGCTCCTTCAACTTGATCTGTGGCATTTTGTTGTGACAAACACCCAACGGCTAAGACTTTTAGAGTTGAGATCCTAATAGCTATTTGGCAGGTGTTTTACCTAAAGTGACTTACAGTAGTGCTTCTATTTCTGCCGTGGACAGGCGTACACTGGTATTTGAAACAGTTACGCAAGAGCCCTGTTTATATCTGGGCAAACATGCGTCCTTGGTCTTATCCACATTCTGATTGAGCTGGTCGTAAATTGTCTCATCTGTCTGCATTTTGTCCAGATATCCTGTCCCCTCCCCTGTATGCAAATTATTTGACATTGATGACATACATTTACAGGTGATGCAATCAAGTTAAGTCACCTGTAGAGGGTGGGATAATTATGGTTTAAATTTCCAGGTCCCTCTACACTTGTAAGATATCCAGACAATGCTTGTCTGACGACATCCAGAGTTAAGGGAGCCTGTACTCAAGTAGATACAGAGCCTTCAGAGAGTATTCCCTTTGACTTTATCCACATTTTGTTGTTACAGCTTGAATTTAAAATTCAATTGAGATTGTTTAACGACACACAATACTTCATGTCAAACTGAAATTATGGTTTTAGGAATGTTTACAAATAAATTAAATAAAACGCTAAATTGTCTTGACTCAAGTAGTAAACCACTTATGGCAAGCCTAAATAAGTTGGAGTAAAAATGTGCTTAAACACACAAAGTCATTTAAAAATCATGTTAAACACCATCTCGTCTCTGTACCCCACATGTACAATTATCTGTAAGGTCCTCATGATGCCAACTATTTTGTGAAGTGCACCAGTCTCTCTTGCAGCAAAGCACCCCCACAACATGATGCTGCCACCCCTGTTTTTCACAGTTGGGATGGTGCTCTGGCTTGCAAGCCTCCCCCTTTTCCCTCCAAACATAACGATGGTCATTATGGCCTAACAGTTCTATTTTTGTTTCATCAGAGGAGAGGACATTTCTCCAAATAGTACAATATTTGTCCCCATGTGCAGTTGCATACTGGCTTTTTTATGGTGGTTTTGGATCTTTTCAGGTTTTTTCGATATAGGACTCGTTTTACTGTGGATATAGATACTTTTGTACCTGTCTCCTCCAGCAATCTTCAAGGTCCATTGCTGTTGTTCTAGGATTGATTTGCACTTTTCGCACCAAAGAACGTTCATCTCTAGGAGACAGAACGCATCTCCTTCCTGAGTGGTATGATGGCTGCGTGGTCCCATGGTGTTTATACTTGCGTACTATTGTTTGTACAGATGAACGTGGTACCTTCAGGCGTTTGGAAATCACTCCCAAGGATGAATCAGACTTGTGGAGGTCTACAATTTATTTTCTGAGGTCTTGGCTGATTTCTTTCGATTTTCCCATGATGTCACGCAAAGATGCACTGAGTTTTGAAGGTATGCCTTGAAATACATCCAAAGGTACACCTTCAATTGACTCAAATGATGTCAATTAGCCTATCAGAAGCTTCTAAAGCCATGACATCATTAACTGGAATTTTCCAAGCTGTTTAAAGGCACAGTCAACTTAGTGTATGTAAACTTCTGACCCTCTGGAATTGTGATACAGTGAATTATAATTGAAATAATCTGTCTGTAAACAATTGTTGGAAAAATGACTTGTCATGCACAAAGTAGATGTCCTAACCGACTTGCCATAACTAGTTTGTTAACAAGAAACTTGTGGAGTGGTTGAAAAACAAGTTTTAATGACTGTAACCTAAGTGTATGTAAACTTCCGAACTTAATATTTGGTATAAAAACCTTTTGTTTGCAATTACAGAGATCATACGTTTCCTGTAGTTCTTGACCAGTTTTGCACACACTGCTGCAGGGATTTTGGCCCACTCCTCCATTACCAGACCTTCTCCAGATCCTACAAGTTTCGAGGCTGTTGCTGGGCAATACGAACTTTCAGCTCCCTCCAAAGATTTTCTATTGGGTTCAGGTCTGGAGACTGGCTTGGCCACTCCAGGACCTTGAGATGCTTCTTACGAAGCCACTCCTTTGTTGCCCTGGCTGTGTGTTTCGGGTCATTGTCATGCTGGAAGACCCAGCCACGACCCATCTTCAATGCTCTTACTGAGGGAAGGAGGTTGCATCTTTCGTATTTATATTACAAAATCTGAGTTTACATTGGCGCGTTACATTCACTAGTTGCAAAAACATCCAGTGATTTTGCATAGCCACATCGATTCAACTGAAATACTCATAAATGTAGATGATAATACAAGTTATACACATGGAATTATAGATATACCTGTCCTTAATGCAACCGCTGTGTCAGATTTAAAAAAAACTTTACTGAAAAAGCAAACCATGCAATAATCTGAGACGGCGCTCAGAACAATCAAGTCAAAATGGCCGCCATGTTGTAGTCAACATAAATTACATGCTAAATATTCCCTTACCTTTGATCTTCATCAGAATGCACTCCAAGGAATCTCAGGTCCACAATAAATGCTTGATTTGTTCGATAATGTCCGTTATTTATGTCCAATTAGCACATTTGGTATACATATCCAAACACTCGTTCTGGTCAGCGTTACGTCGAACAAAAATTTCAAAAAGTTATATTACAGGTCGAAGAAACATTTCAAACTAAGTACACAATCATTAGGATGTTTCTAACATTAATCTTCAATACAGTTCCAACCAGAGTATTCCTTTGTGTCTTCAGGAGCCATGGAACGCAGGTCGCAATCATGTGCAATGCGCGTGACCAGAAAATGGCTGACTGCCAGACACCTGATTCATTCTGCTGTCATTCAGTCCCACAACAGAGTAGAAGCCTTATTCAAATTTCTATAGACGGTTGACATCTAGTGGAAGCCCTAGGAAGTGCAACATCATTAATATCTCAAGCGGATTTCAATGGGAACTGTGAGTACATACCAGCCTCAGATTTCTCACTTCCTGGTTTGATTTCTCCTCAGGTTTTTGCCTGCCATATGAGTTCTGTTATACTCACAGACATCATTCAAACAGTTTCAGAAACTTCAGAGTGATTTATATCCAATACTACTAATAATATGCATTTATTAGCAACTGAGACTGAGGAGCAGGCCGTATACTTTGGGAACCTTATTCATCCAAGCTTCTCAATTACCGCCCCCCCAGCCATAAGAAGTTTTCATGTGTGAAAGTTACATATTTCTAAAAAATATTTTGGAATTTTGCACGCTGGCTTGTCAGCTGAATGCTGTCGAGGGGTTCCGCCTGCGCTAGAAAGGTTAACCACGTTTTGATAATATAATAGGCTCCTTACTTCTCCTGTCTTATCCAGTGTCCTGTGGGAATTTAAGTATGCTCTCTCATCTCTCTCTATGTTTCTTTCTCTCTCGGAGAACCTGAGCCCTAGGACCATGCCTCAGGACTACCTGGCATGATGACTCCTTGCTGTCCCCAGTCCACCTGGCCGTGCTGCTGCTCCAGTTTCAACTGTTCTGCCTGCTGCTATGGAACCCGGACCTGTTCACCGGATGTGCTACCTGTACCAGACCTGCTGTTTTCAACTCTCTAGAGACAGCAGGAGCGGTAGAAATACTCTGAATGATCGGCAATGAAAAGCCAACTGACATCTACTCCTGAGGTGCTGACTTGCTGCACCCTCGACAACTACTGTGATTATTATTATTTGACCATGCTGGTCATTTATGAACATTAGAACATCTTGGCCATGTTCTGTTATAATCTCCACCCGGCACAGCCAGAAGAGGACTGGCCACCCCTCATAGCCTGGTTCCTCTCTAGGTTTCTTCCTAGGTTTTGGCCTTTCTAGGGAGTTTTTCCTAGCCACCGTGCTTCTACTGTTTCTATCCAATCCTCAGGTACCCTAAAATGTAAATAAACTATAATTGCTTGCTGTTTGGGGTTTTAGGCCGGGTTTCTGTACAACACTTTGAGATATCAGCTGATGTAATAAGGGCTATATAAATCAATTTGATTTGATGAAGCCTGTGCTGGTTGAAAAATACGTTGTGGGGCGCCGTCCTCAAACAATCGCATGGTATGCTCTCGCTGTAAAGCTTATTGTAAATCTGACAATGCAGTTAGATTAACAAGAATTTAAGCTTTTAACCGATATAAGATACGTGTATGTTCATAAATGTTTAATATTCCGATTATTTATTTGAATTGCGCCCTCAATTTCACCAGATGTTGTCGGCAGGTGTCTTGCTAGTGGGACGTCTAGCCTTAAGAAGATTTATATTGTATGTTGTCAACAAACATGGCGCAAACAAACAGGTCGTATTTAGCTTAGCATTAGCTCAGCATAACCAGTACAACCTTCCAAAAAGTATTTTACACATATCATATGTGTCCATTACAATCTATGCAAGAATTGTAATGCATGATTTGTCACCAAAACTTGAAAATATGTGAATAAAACAGTATACATTATGTTCCATACGCATGAAGTGCTCCAGTGGAAACGACAACACGATATACAGAAACTATAGTGAGGCACTTTGATAGGAACACGCACATGTCCAAAGTTATTATTAGTAAGAAAAAAAAGAAAGGAAATTTGGTTTTTGTTTGTGCAGGTTCTGTTCTGACTGGAGATGCGCAAAGGTCTGGGGAAACACTGGGGAAGTGCTTGGGCTCTCGTCGAAGATGGCTCTGTAAAGCCATCTTATTTCACTGTAGCCTCCAGCCCTACTGTCACGATCGTTGTTGTAGCGTGCGTAGAGTTCCACATGTTTAATTAATGAAACTCACCAAAACAATACAGAAACAAACGAAACGTGAAGTCATGGAGTGATAACATGCAACTACACAAACAAGATCCCACAAAGCACAATGGGGAAATGGCTGCCTAAATATGATCCCCAATCAGAGACGATGATAAACAACTGTCTCAGATTGGAAACCATACCAGGCCAGCATAGAAAATATCAACCTAGATAGGAACACCCCCCCCCCCCCCCTAGTCACACCCTGACCAAACCAAAAGAGAGAATAACAAGGCTCTCTATGGTCAAGGCGTGACACCTACTCAATATGCCTTAGCTAACCCTTTAGTTCCACCTCCCACACATGCAGTGACCGCACCTGGTTTAAATTATGTTTCTAGAGACAATACCTCTCTCATCGTCACTCAATGCCTAGGTTTACCTCCACTGTATTCACATCCTACCATACCTTTGTCTGTACATTATGCCTTGAATCTATTCTACCGTGCCCAGAAACCTGCTCCTTTTACTCTCTGTTCCGAACACACTAGACGACCTGTTCTTATAGACTTTAGCCGTGCCCTTATCCTACTCCTCCTCTGTTCCTCTGGTGATGTAGAGGTTAAACTAAGGCCCTGCAGCCCCTAGCTCCACTCCCATTCCCCAGGCGTTCTCTTTTGATGACTTCTGTAACCGTAAAAGCCTTGGTATCATTCATGTTAACATTAGAAGCCTCCTCCCTAAGTTTGTTTTATTCACTCTGCCAACCTGGATGTCCTAGCCGTGTCTGAATCCTGGCTTAGGAAGACCACCAAGATCCCTGAAATTTCCATCCCTAACTATAACATTTTCCGACAAGATAGAACTGCCAAAGGGGGCGGAGTTGCAATTTACTGCAGATAGCCTGCAGAGTTCTGTTTTACTATCGAGGTCTGTGCCCAAACAATTTGAACTTCTACTGTTTAAAACCCACCTTTCCAGAATCAAGTCTCACCGTTGCTACTTGCTATAGATCACCTTCTGCCCCCAGCTGGGCCCTGGACACCAAATGTGAATTGATTGCCCCCCATCTATCTTCTGAGCTACTGCTGTTAGGTGACCTAAACTGGGACACGCTTAACACCCCGGCCATCCTACAATCTAAGATTGATTCCCTCAATCTCACACAAATGATCAATGAACCTACCAAATCAAATTTTATTTGTCACATACACATGGTTAGCAGATTTTAATGCGAGTGTAGCGAGATGCTTGTGCTTCTAGTTCTGAAAAAAAGATGGCAAGATGCAGTAGATGATAGAGTACAGTATATACATATACATATGAGATGAGTAATGTAGGGTATGTAAACATTATTTAAAGTGGCTAGTGATACATTTTACATCAATTCCAATCAATTTCCATTATTAAAGTGGCTGGAGTTGAGTCAGTATGTTGGCAGCAGCCACTCAATGTTAGTGGTGGCTGTTTAACAGTCTGATGGCCTTGAGATTGAAGCTGTTTTTCAGTCTCTCGGTCCCTGCTACCAGGTAGAAATTATCTGCCTAAATTTTTGCAACCCCTATTACTAGTCTGTTCAACCTCTCTTTCGTATCATCTGAAATCCCCGAAGATTGGAAAGCTGCCACGGTTATCCCCTTCTTCAAAGGGGGAGACACTCCAGACCCAAACTGCCACAGACCTATATCTACCCTGCCTTTCTAAGATCTTCGAAAGCCAAGTTAATAAACAGATCGCCGACCATTTTGAAACCCACCTTACCTTCTTAGCTATACAATCTGGTTTAAGAGCTGGTCATGGGTGCACCTCAGCCACGCTCAAGGTCCTAAACAATATCATAACCGCCATCGATAAGAGACATTACTGTGCAGCTGTATTCATCGACCTGGCCAAAGCTTTCGGTTAAGTAAATCACCACATTCTTATTGGCAGACTCAACAGCCTTGGTTTCTCAAATGACTGCCTCGCCTGGTTCACCAACTACTTCTCAGACAGAGTTCAGTGTGTCAAATTGGAGGGCCTGTTGTCCGAACCTCTGGCAGTCTCTATGGGGGTGCCACAGGGTACAATTCTCGGGCCGACTCTCTTCTCTGTATATCAATGATCAATGATGTCGCTCTCGCTGCTGGTGATTCTCTGATCCACCTCTATGCAGATGACACCATTCTGTATACTTCTGGCCCCTCCTTGGACACTGTGTTAACTAACCTCCAGACGAGCTTCAATGCCATATAACTCTCCTTCTGTGGCTTCCAACTGCTCTTGAATGCAAGTAAAACTAAATGCATGCCCTTCAACCGATCGCTGCCCACACCTGCCCGCCTGCCAAGCATCACTACTCTGGACGGTTCTGACTTAGAATATGTGGACATCTATAAATACCTAGGTGTCTGGTTAGACTAAACTCTTCTTCCGGTTATGATATTGTTTAAGCATCTTCAATCCAAAAATACATCTAGAATCGGCTTCCTATTTCGCAACAAAGCCTCCTTACATACCCTCGTAAAACTGACTATCCTACCGATCCTTGACTTCGGGGATGTCATTCACAAAATAGCCTCCAACACTAGTCAGCAGATTGAATGCAGTCTATCAGTTTTGTCACCAAAGCCCCATATACTACCCACCACTGCGACCTGTATGCTCTCGTTGGCTGGCCCTCGTTTCATATTCATTGCCAAACCCACTGGCTCCAGGTCATCTATAAGTCTGCTAGGTAAAGCCCCACCTTATCTCAGCACACTGGTCACCATTGCGACACCCACCCGTAGCACGCGCTCCAGCAGCTATATTTCACCCCTAAAGCTAATTCTTCCTTTGGCCACCTTTCCTCCCAGTTCTCTGCTGCCAATGATTGGAACGAACTGGAAAAAATCTCTGAAGCTGGAGACTCATATCTCCCTCACTAACTTTAAGCACCAGCTGGCAGAGCAGCTCACAGATCACTGCACCTGTACATAGCCCATCTGTAAATTGCTCTTCCAACTACTTCATCCCATCCATTTATTTATTTTGCTCCTTCGCACCCCAGTATCTCCACTTGCACACTCATCTTCTGCACATCTATCACTCTAGTGTTTAATTGCTATATTGTAATTATTTCGCCACTATGGCCTATTTATTGCCTCCCTTATCTTACCTCATTTACACAAACTGTATATAGACTTTAAAAAAAAAGTTGTATTATTGATTGTATGTTTGTTTATTCCATGTGTAACTCTGTGTTGTTGTTTGTGTCGCACTGCTTTGCTTTATCTTGGCCAGGTCTCAGTTGTAAATGAGAACTTGTTCTCAACTAGCCTACCTAGTTAATTATTAAATAAAGGTGAAATATATATATATATATATATTTTTTTTTAAAGCCTCGAACATAAATTGTCTGCAACAATGAAATGGTGGTCTTTGTGAAGTGATGAGGTGGAACATAAAACTGTTCAAAATAAAACATAGTAAAGCCTATAGATAATTAGCAGGATGTGTTTGAGGGCAGCATTGTCCTGTGAGTGCATTCTGACATCACGTGCATAAATTAAACTCACACTGGGGCGACAGTTATAGATATTTGGAACTCACATGTGAAAAGCTTAACAAAGGTCAAAACTGCTTCCGTCTGTATTAGGCTATATCATCTCCAAACCAGCTGTAACGGATTTCCTCCTCTTCGTCTGAAGAGGAGTAAGGATCGGACCAAAACGCAGCGTGGTAAGTGTCCATATTGATTTATTCAAAAACACAACTGAACAATGGAACAAAATAATAAACGTGAAATATACAAACCGAAACAGTGCCGTGTGGCCCAAACACTCACACGGAAACAAACACCCGCAAACCAAAAGTGAAACCCAGGCTACCTAAGTATGATTCTCAATCAGGGACAACAATTGACAGCTGCCTCTGATTGAGAACCATACTAGGCCGAACTCAAAAACATAGAAAAACAAACATAGACTGCCCACCCCAACTCACGCCCTGACCATACTAAAACTAAAACAAAGACAAAAACAAAGAAACTAAGGTCAGAACGTGACACCAGCCCCCTCCCACCCCCCAGAGTTGTTTTATTTCAGATCTGAATGACCTCTACACGACCTCTAAAACAACCTATCCACAATGACGTAAATGCATCACAGTAACGGAGAACTTTAACCCCTGTCAGGACCACTTTGTGCCACACACACACACACCCCTAGTGTACCCGAGAACAGCGATAGAACATGCTTTTAGAGCATGTGTGTGTTTTGTTTGTCACAGAGTGCTCGTGATGCAGACAGTCAGGCTGTCCAGGATCTGGCCAACGACCAGGTGAGCACGGGTGGAGAAGGTGTACTTTTCCAAGCAAAGGGCACACGCCTTCATGCGATGCCTCTATAACGCCACACACCTGGGTCAGCAGAAGATCCAGATCCTGAGAAGGAGAGAGGTAGTGGGGTAGAGAGGTAGAGAGTTTGTGGGGTAGATGAGTAGTGGGGTAGAGAGGGTAGAGAAGTAGTGGGGTAGAGAGGGTTGAGAGTTAGTGGGGTAGAGAGGTATGGAGGTAGTGGGGTAGAGAGGTATGGAGGTAGTGGGGTAGAGAGGTATGGAGGTAGTGGGGTAGAGAGGTAGAGAGTTAGTGGGGTAGAAAGGTAGTGAGGTAGAGAGGTAGAGAGTTAGTGAGGTAGAGAGTTAGTGGGTAGAGAGTTAGTGGGGTAGAGAGGTAGAGAGTTAGTGGGGTAGAGAGGTAGAGAGTTAGTGGGGTAGAGAGGTGGAGAGTTAGTGGGGTAGAGAGGTAGAGAGTTAGTGGGGTAGAGAGGTAGAGAGTTAGTGGGGTAGAGAGGTAGAGAGTTAGTGGGGTAGAGAGGTAGAGAGTTAGTGGGGTAGAGAGGTAGAGAGTTAGTGGGGTAGAGAGGTAGAGAGTTAGTGGGGTAGAGAGGTAGAGAGTTAGTGGGGTAGAGAGGTAGAGAGTTAGTGGGGTAGAGAGGTAGAGAGTATGTGGGTAGAGAGGTAGAGAGTTAGTGGGGTAGAGAGGTAGAGAGTTAGTGGGTAGAGAGGTAGAGAGTTAGTGGGGTAGAGAGGTAGAGAGTTAGTGGGTAGAGAGGTAGAGAGTTAGTGGGGTAGAGAGGTAGAGAGTTAGTGGGGTAGAGAGGTAGAGAGTTAGAGGTAGAGAGTTAGTGGGGTAGAGAGGTAGAGAGTTAGTGGGGTAGAGAGGTGGAGAGTTAGTGGGGTAGAGAGGTAGGAGAGTTAGTGGGTAGAGAGGTAGAGAGTTAGTGGGGTAGAGGTAGAGAGTTGTGGGTAGAGAGGTAGAGAGTTAGTGGGGTAGAGAGTTAGTGGGGTAGAGAGTTAGTGGGGTAGAGAGTTAGTGGGGTAGAGAGTTAGTGGGGTAGAGAGTTAGTGGGTAGAGGTAGAGAGTTAGTGGGGTAGAGGTAGAGAGTTAGTGGGTAGAGAGGTAGAGAGTTAGTGGGGTAGAGGTAGAGAGTTAGTGGGGTGGAGAGTTAGTGCGGTGGAGAGGTAGTGAGTTCGTAGGGTAGAACGGTAGAGAGGTAGAGAACGGAGTGGGGTAGAGAGGTAGAGAGTTAGTGGGGTAGAGGGGGAGAGAGGTAGTGGGGTAGAGCGGTAGAGAGTGAGTGGGGTAGAGTTAGTGAGGTAGAGAGTTAGTGAGGTGTAGAGTGAGTGAGTTAGTGGGGTAGTGAGTTAGTGGGGTAGAGAGGTAGTGAGTTAGTGGGGTAAATAGGTAGAGACTGAGTCGTGTAGAGAGGTAGTGGGGTAGAGAGGTAGTGAGTTCGTAGGGTAGAACGGTAGAGAGGTAGAGAGTGAGTGGGGTAGAGAGGTAGATAATTAGAGAGTGAGTGGGGTAGAGAGTGAGTGGGGTAGAGAGGTAGAGAGGTAGAGAGTGAGTGGGGTAGAGAGGTAGAGAGTGAGTGGGGTAGAGAGGTAGATAGGTAGAGAGTGAGTGGGGTAGAGAGGTAGATAGGTAGAGAGTGAGTGGGGTAGAGAGTGAGTGGGGTAGAGGGTTAGTGAGGTGTAGAGTTAGTGGAGTACTGAGTTAGTGGGGTAGAGAGGTAGAGAGTGAGTGGGGTAGAGAGGTAGAGAGTGAGTGAGTTAGAGAGTTAGTGGGGTAGATAGGTAGAGAGTGAGTGGGGTGGAGAGTTAGTGAGGTAGAGGGTTAGAGATGTAGAGAGTTAGTGGGGTAATGAGTTAGTTGGGTAGAGGGGTAGAGACTGAGTGGTGTAGAGAGGTAAAGACTGAGTGGTGTAGAGAGTTAGTGAGGTAGAGAGTTAGTAGGGTAGTGAGGTAGAGTTGTGTACAGAGGTAGAAGGGTTGAGAGGTAGTGAGTTAGTGAGGTAGATAGGTAGAGACTGAGTCGTGTAGAGAGGTAGTGGGTAGAGAGGTAGAGAGTTAGTGGGGTAGAGGTAGAGAGTTAGTGGGGTGGAGAGTTAGTGGGGTAGAGAGGTAGTGGGGTAGAGAGGTAGTGAGTTCGTAGGGTAGAACGGTAGAGAGGTAGAGACTGAGTGGGGTAGAGAGGTAGAGAGTGAGTGGGGTAGAGAGTGAGTGAGGTAGAGAGGTAAGAGAGGTAGATAGGTAGAGAGTGAGTGGGGTAGAGAGTTAGTGGGGTAGAGGGGGAGAGAGGTAGTAGGGTAGTGGGGTAGAGAGTTAGTGAGGTAGAGAGTTAGTGAGGTGTAGAGTGAGTGAGTTAGTGGGGTAGTGAGTTAGTGGGGTAGAGAGGTAGAGACTGAGTGGGGTAGAGAGGTAGTGAGTTAGTGGGGTAAAGAGGTAGAGACTGAGTCGTGTAGGGGGGTAGTGGGGTAGAGAGGGTAAGTGGAGTTCGTAGGGTAGAACGGTAGAGAGTGAGTGGGATAGAGAGTGAGTGGGGTAGAGAGTTAGTGAGGTGTAGAGTGAGTGAGTTAGTGGGGTAGATTGTTAGAGTGAGTGGGTAGACGGGGAGAGAGGTAGTGGGGTAAGAGAGTGAGTGAGGTAGAGAGTGAGTGAGGTAGAGAGTGAGTGAGGTAGGAGAGTGGGTGAGGTAGAGAGTGAGTGAGGTAGAGGAGTGAGTGAGGTAGAGAGTTAGTGAGGTGTAGAGTGAGTGAGTTAGTGGGGTTGTGAATTAGTGGGGGTAGATAGGTAGAGAGTGAGTGGGGTAGAGAGGGTAGAGAGTGAGTGATGTAGAGAGTTAGTGGGGTAGAGAGGTAGATAGGTAGAGAGTGAGTGGGGTGGATAGGTAGAGATGTAGAGAGGTAGAGATGTAGGGAGGTAGAGAGTGAGTGAGTTAGTGGGGTAGAGAGGTAGAGACTGAGTGGTGTAGAGAGTTAGTGAGGTAGAGAGTTAGTGAGGTAGAGAGTTAGTGAGGTAGAGCGTTAGTAGGGTAGTGAGGTAGAGTTGTGTACAGAGGTAGAAGGGTTGAGAGGTAGTGAGTTAGTGAGGTAGTGAGGTGTAGAGTGAGTTAGTGGGGTCGTGAGTTAGTGGGGTAGATAGGTAGAGAGTGAGTGGGGTAGAGCGGTAGAGAGTGAGTGGGGTAGAGAGTTAGTGGGGTAGAGCGGTAGAGAGTTAGTGGGGTAGAGAGTTAGTGGGGTAGAGAGGTAGAGACTGAGTCGTGTAGAGAGGTAGTGGGGTAGAGAGGTAGTGAGTTCGTAGGGTAGAACGGTAGAGAGTGAGTGGGTTAGAGAGTGAGTGATGTAGAGAGGTAGAGAAGTTAGTGGGGTAGAGAGTGAGTGGGGTGGAGAGGTAGAGATGTAGAGAGTTAGTGGGGGTAGTGAGGTAGAGAGTGAGTGGGGTAGAGAGGTAGAGAGTGAGTGAGTGAGTTAGTGGTGTAGAGAGTTAGTGAGGTAGAGAGTTAGTAGGGTAGTGAGGTAGAGTTGTGTACAGAGGTAGAAGGGTTGAGAGGTAGTGAGTTAGTGAGGTGTAGAGTGAGTGAGTTAGTGGGGTCGTGAGTTAGTGGGGTAGATAGGTAGAGAGTGAGTGGGGTAGAGAGTGAGTGGGGTAGAGAGGTAGAGAGTTAGTGGGGGTAGAGAGTGAGTGGGGTGGAGAGGTAGTGAGGTAGAGAGGTAGTGGGGTAGAGAGTGAGTGGGGGTAGAGAGGTAGAGAGTGAGTTAGTTAGTGGGGTAGAGAGTATAGAGGTAGAGAGTGAGTGTGTGTAGAGAGGTAGAGACTGAGTGGGGTAGAGTTAGTGGGGGTAGAGAGTTAGTAGGGTAGAGAGGTAGAGTTGTGTACATAGGTAGAAAGGTTGAGAGGTAGTGGGGTATTGAGGTAGAGTTGTGTACAGAGGTAGAGAGGTAGTGGGGTAGAGAGCTAGTGAGGTAGAGAGTTAGTAGGGTAGAGCACTAGTGAGGTAGAGTTGTGTACAGAGGTAGAAGGGTTGAGAGGTAGTGAGTTAGAGAGGTAGTGAGTTAGAGAGGTAGTGGGGTAGAGAGGTAGAGAGTTAGTTGGGTAGAGAGGTAGAGAGTGAGTGGGGTAGAGAGGTAGAGATTGAGTGAGGTAGAGAGTTAGTGGGGTAGAGAGTGAGTGAGCGAGTGAGTGGAGTAGAGAGGTAGAGAGTTAGTGGGGTAGTGAGTGAGTGGGGTAGAGAGGTAGAGAGTTAGTGGGGTAGAGAGTTAGAGGGTTAGAGATGTAGAGAGCTAGAGAGGTAGAGAGTTAGTGGAGTAGAGAGTGAGTGAGGTAGAGAGTGAGTTAGTGGGGTCGAGAGGTAGAGAGTGAGTGGGGTAGAGAGTTAGTGGGGTAGACAGGTAGTGAGGTAGAAAAGGTAGTGGGGTAGAGAGGAGAGAGGTAGTGGGGTAGAGAGGTAGTGGGGTAGAGAGGTAGTGGGGTAGAGAGGTAGTGGGGTAGAGAGGTAGTGGGGTAGAGAGGTAGTGGGGTAGAGAGGTAGAGAGGTTGAGAGGTACAGAGGTAGAGAGGTATAGACTGAGTGGGGTAGTGGGGTAGAGAGGTAGAGAGTTAGTGGGTAGAGAGGTAGAGAGTTAGTGGGGTAGAGAGTTAGTGGGGTAGAGAGGTAGAGAGTTAGTGGGGTAGAGAGGTTGAGAGGTACAGAGGTAGAGAGGTATAGACTGAGTGGGGTAGTGAGGTAGTGGGGTAGAGAGGTAGAGAGTTAGTGGGTAGAGAGGTAGATAGGTAGTGGGGTAGAGAGGTAGATAGGTAGTGGGGTAGAGAGGTAGAGAGTTAGTGGGGTAGAGAGGTAGAGAGTTAGAGGTGGGTAGAGAGGTAGAGAGTGAGTGGGGTAGAGAGGTAGAGAGTGAGTGAGGTAGAGAGTTAGTGGGGTAGATAGGTAGAGAGTGAGTGGGGTGGAGAGTTAGTGAGGTATAGGGTTAGAGATGTTAGGGAGGTAGAGAGTAGTTGGGTAATGGAGTTAGTTGGGTAGAGGGGTAGAGAACTGAGTGGTGTAGAGAGGTAAAGACTGAGTGGGGTAGAGAGTTAGTAGGGTAGTGAGGTAGAGTTGTGTACGAGGTAGAAGGGGTGAGAGGTAGTGAGTTAGTGAGGTGATAGGAGGTAGAGAGTGAGTGGGGTAGAGAGGTAGAGACTGAGTCTTGTAGAGAGGTGAGTGGGGTAGAGGTAGAGAGGTAGTGAGTTCGTAGGGTAGAACGGTAGAGAGGTAGAGACTGGAGGTGGGGTAGAGAGGTAGAGAGTTAGTGGGGTAGAGAGTGAGTGAGGTGAGGTAGAGAGTAGAGAGGTAGATGGTAGAGAGTGAGTGGGGTAGAGAGTTAGTGGGGTAGAGGGGGAGAGAGGTAGTGGGGTAGAGAGTTAGTGAGGTAGAGAGTTAGTGAGGTGTAGAGTGAGTGAGTTAGTGGGGTAGTGAGTTAGTGGGGTAGAGAGGTAGAGACTGAGTGGGGTAGAGAGGTAGTGGGGTAGAGAGGTAGTGAGTTAGTGGGGTAAAGAGGTAGAGACTGAGTCGTGTAGGGAGGTAGTGGGGTAGATAGGTAGTGAGTTCGTAGGGTAGAACGGTAGAGAGTGAGTGGGATAGAGAGTGAGTGGGGTAGAGAGTTAGTGAGGTGTAGAGTGAGTGAGTTAGTGGGGTAGATTGTTAGAGAGTGAGTGGGGTAGACGGGGAGAGAGGTAGTGGGGTAGAGAGTGAGTGAGGTAGAGAGTTAGTGAGGTGTAGAGTGAGTGAGTTAGTGGGGTTGTGAGTTAGTGGGGTAGATAGGTAGAGAGTGAGTGGGGTATAGAGGTAGGAGAGTGAGTGATGTAGAGAGTGAGTGATGTAGAGAGTTTAGTGGGGTAGAGAGGTAGATAGGTAGAGNAGCTTCTAGGAATTGTGTGCAGATCCTTGCGGAACATGAGGTGATGGCAGCGGATGAACGGCACGACAATGGGCCTCAGGATCTCGTCACGGTATCCCTGTGCTTTCAAATTGCCATTGATAATGCAATTGTGTTCGTTGTCCGTAGCTTTTGCCATACCCCACCAATGTTGACATGAGCAAACCGCTCATCCGCATATAGCCATCTGCCCAGTAAGAGTTGAAACGGATTCATCCATGAAGAGCACACTTTTCCAATGTGCTTGTGGCCATCGATGGTGAACATTTGCCCACTGAAGTCAGTTACGACACCGAACTGCAGTCCGGTCAAGACCCTGGTGAGAACGACGAGCACCCAGATGAGCTTCCTGCGATTGTTTCTGACCGTTTTGTGCAGAAATTCTTCAGTTGTGCAAACCCACAGTTTCATCAGTTGTCCTGGTGGCTGGTCTTAGAAGATCCCGCAAGTGAAGAAGCTGGACGTGGAGATCCTGGGCTGGTACGGTTACACGTAGTCTGGGGTAGTGAGGCCAGTTGAAATCTCTAAAATGAAGTTGGAGGTGGCTTATGGTAGAGAAGTTAACATTATCTGGTGGACATTCTTGCAGTCAGCATGCCAATTGCACGCTCCTTCAACTTGATGTGGCATTTTGTTGTGACAAACACCCAACGGCTAAGACTTTTAGAGTTGAGATCCTAATAGCTATTTGGCAGGTGTTTTACCTAAAGTGACTTACAGTAGTGCTTCTATTTCTGCCGTGGACAGGCGTACACTGGTATTTGAAACAGTTACGCAAGAGCCCTGTTTATATCTGGGCAAACATGCGTCCTTGTCTTATCCACATTCTGATTGAGCTGGTCGTAAATTGTCTCATCTGTCTGCATTTTGTCCAGATATCCTGTCCCCTCCCCTGTATGCAAATTATTTGACATTGATGACATACATTTACAGGTGATGCAATCAAGTTAAGTCACCTGTAGAGGGTGGGATAATTATGGTTTAAATTTCCAGTCCCTCTACACTTGTAAGATATCCAGACAATGCTTGTCTGACGACATCCAGAGTTAAGGGAGCCTGTACTCAAGTAGATACAGAGCCTTCAGAGAGTATTCCCTTTGACTTTATCCACATTTTGTTGTTACAGCTTGAATTTAAAATTCAATTGAGATTGTTTAACGACACACAATACTTCATGTCAAACTGAATTATGGTTTTAGGAATGTTTACAAATAAATTAAATAAACGCTAAATTGTCTTGACTCAAGTAGTAAACCACTTATGGCAAGCCTAAATAAGTTGGAGTAAAAATGTGCTTAAACACACAAAGTCATTTAAAAATCATGTTAACACCATCTCTCTCTGTACCCCACATGTACAATTATCTGTAAGGTCCTCATGATGCCAACTATTTTGTGAAGTGCACCAGTCTCTCTTGCAGCAAAGCCCCCCACAACATGATGCTGCCACCCCTGTTTTTCACAGTTGGGATGGTGCTCTGGCTTGCAAGCCCCCCCTTTTCCCTCCAAACATAACGATGGTCATTATGGCCTAACAGTTCTATTTTTGTTTCATCAGAGGAGAGGACATTTCTCCAAATAGTACAATATTTGTCCCCATGTGCAGTTGCATACTGGCTTTTTTATGGTGTTTTGGATCTTTTCAGGTTTTTTCGATATAGGACTCGTTTTACTGTGGATATAGATACTTTTGTACCTGTCTCCTCCAGCAATCTTCAAGGTCCATTGCTGTTGTTCTAGGATTGATTTGCACTTTTCGCACCAAAGAACGTTCATCTCTAGGAGACAGAACGCATCTCCTTCCTGAGTGGTATGATGGCTGCGTGGTCCCATGGTGTTTATACTTGCGTACTATTGTGTGTACAGATGAACGTGGTACCTTCAGGCGTTTGGAAATCACTCCCAAGGATGAATCAGACTTGTGGAGGTCTACAATTTATTTTCTGAGGTCTTGGCTGATTTCTTTCGATTTTCCCATGATGTCACGCAAAGATGCACTGAGTTTTGAAGGTATGCCTTGAAATACATCCAAAGGTACACCTTCAATTGACTCAAATGATGTCAATTAGCCTATCAGAAGCTTCTAAAGCCATGACATCATTAACTGGAATTTTCCAAGCTGTTAAAGGCACAGTCAACTTAGTGTATGTAAACTTCTGACCCTCTGGAATTGTGATACAGTGAATTATAATTGAAATAATCTGTCTGTAAACAATTGTTGGAAAAATGACTTGTCATGCACAAAGTAGATGTCCTAACCGACTTGCCATAACTAGTTTGTTAACAAGAAACTTGTGGAGTGGTTGAAAAACAAGTTTTAATGACTGTAACCTAAGTGTATGTAAACTTCCGAACTTAATATTTGGTATAAAAACCTTTTGTTTGCAATTACAGAGATCATACGTTTCCTGTAGTTCTTGACCAGTTTTGCACACACTGCTGCAGGGATTTTGGCCCACTCCTCCATTACCAGACCTTCTCCAGATCCTACAAGTTTCGAGGCTGTTGCTGGGCAATACGAACTTTCAGCTCCCTCCAAAGATTTTCTATTGGGTTCAGGTCTGGAGACTGGCTTGGCCACTCCAGGACCTTGAGATGCTTCTTACGAAGCCACTCCTTTGTTGCCCTGGCTGTGTGTTTCGGGTCATTGTCATGCTGGAAGACCCAGCCACGACCCATCTTCAATGCTCTTACTGAGGGAAGGAGGTTGCATCTTCGTATTTATATTACAAAATCTGAGTTTACATTGGCGCGTTACATTCACTAGTTGCAAAAACATCCAGTGATTTGCATAGCCACATCGATTCAACTGAAATACTCATAAATGTAGATGATAATACAAGTTATACACATGGAATTATAGATATATACCTGTCCTTAATGCAACCGCTGTGTCAGATTTAAAAAAACTTTACTGAAAAAGCAAACCATGCAATAATCTGAGACGGCGCTCAGAACAATCAAGTCAAAATGGCCGCCATGTTGTAGTCAACATAAATTACATGCTAAATATTCCCTTACCTTGATCTTCATCAGAATGCACTCCAAGGAATCTCAGGTCCACAATAAATGCTTGATTTGTTCGATAATGTCCGTTATTTATGTCCAATTAGCACATTGGTATACATATCCAACACTCGTTCTGGTCAGCGTTACGTCGAACAAAAATTTCAAAAAGTTATATTACAGTCGAAGAAACATTTCAAACTAAGTACACAATCATTAGGATGTTTCTAACATTAATCTTCAATACAGTTCCAACCAGAGTATTCCTTTGTGTCTTCAGGAGCCATGGAACGCAGGTCGCATCATGTGCAATGCGCGTGACCAGAAATGGCTGACTGCCAGACACCTGATTCATTCTGCTGTCATTCAGTCCCACAACAGAGTAGAAGCCTTATTCAAATTTCTATAGACGGTTGACATCTAGTGGAAGCCCTAGGAAGTGCAACATCATTAATATCTCAAGCGGATTTCAATGGGAACTGTGAGTACATACCAGCCTCAGATTTCTCACTTCCTGGTTTGATTTCTCCTCAGGTTTTTGCCTGCCATATGAGTTCTGTTATACTCACAGACATCATTCAAACAGTTTCAGAAACTTCAGAGTGATTTATATCCAATACTACTATAATATGCATTTATTAGCAACTGAGACTGAGGAGCAGGCCGTATACTTTGGGAACCTATTCATCCAAGCTCTCTCAATTACCGCCCCCCCCCAGCCATAAGAAGTTTTCATGTGTGAAAGTTACATATTTCTAAAAAATATTTGGAATTTTGCACGCTGGCTTGTCAGCTGAATGCTGTCGAGGGGTTCCGCCTGCGCTAGAAAGGTTAACCACGTTTTGATAATATAATAGGCTCCTTACTTCTCCTGTCTTATCCAGTGTCCTGTGGGAATTTAAGTATGCTCTCTCATCTCTCTCTATGTTTCTTTCTCTCTCGGAGACCTGAGCCCTAGGACCATGCCTCAGGACTACCTGGCATGATGACTCCTTGCTGTCCCCAGTCCACCTGGCCGTGCTGCTGCTCCAGTTTCAACTGTTTCTGCCTGCTGCTATGGAACCCGGACCTGTTCACCGGATGTGCTACCTGTACCAGACCTGCTGTTTTCAACTCTCTAGAGACAGCAGGAGCGGTAGAAATACTCTGAATGATCGGCAATGAAAAGCCAACTGACATCTACTCCTGAGGTGCTGACTTGCTGCACCCTCGACAACTACTGTGATTATTATTATTTGACCATGCTGGTCATTTATGAACATTAGAACATCTGGCCATGTTCTGTTATAATCTCCACCCGGCACAGCCAGAAGAGGACTGGCCACCCCTCATAGCCTGGTTCCTTCTAGGTTTTCCTAGGTTTTGGCCTTTCTAGGGAGTTTTTCCTAGCCACCGTGCTTCTACTGTTTCTATCCAATCCTCAGGTACCCTAAAATGTAAATAAACTATAATTGCTTGCTGTTTGGGGTTTTAGGCCGGGTTTCTGTACAACACTTTGAGATATCAGCTGATGTAATAAGGCTATATAAATCAATTTGATTTGATGAAGCCTGTGCTGGTTGAAAAATACGTTGTGGGGCGCCGTCCCTCAAACAATCGCATGGTATGCTCTCGCTGTAAAGCTATTGTAAATCTGACAATGCAGTTAGAGATTACAAGAATTTAAGCTTTTAACCGATATAAGATACGTGTATGTTCATAAATGTTTAATATTCCGATTATTTATTTGAATTGCGCCCTCAATTTCACCAGATGTTGTCGGCAGGTGTCTTGCTAGTGGGACGTCTAGCCTTAAAAGATTTATATTGTATGTTGTCAACAAACATGGCGCAAACAAACAGGTCGTATTTAGCTTAGCATTAGCTCAGCATAACCAGTACAACCTTCCAAAAAGTATTTTACACATATCATATGTGTCCATTACAATCTATGCAAGAATTGTAATGCATGATTTGTCACAAAACTTGAAAATATGTGAATAAAACAGTATCATTATGTTCCATACGCATGAAGTGCTCCAGTGGAAAAACGGACAACACGATATACAGAAACTATAGTGAGGCACTTTGATAGGACACGCACATGTCCAAAGTTATTATTAGTAAGAAAAAAAAGAAGGAATTTGGTTTTTGTTTGTGCCGGTTCTGTTCTGACTGGAGATGCGCAAAGGTCTGGGAAACACTGGTGAAGTGCTTGGGCTCTCGTCGAAGATGGCTCTGTAAAGCCATCTTAGTTCACTGTAGCTCCAGCCCTACTGGTCACGATCGTTGTTGTAGCGTGCGTAGAGTTCCACATGTTTAATTAATGAAACTCACCAAAACAATACCGAACAAACGAAACGTGAAGTCATGGAGTGATAACATGCAACTACACAAACAAGATCCCACAAAGCACAATGGGGAAATGGCTGCCTAAATATGATCCCCAATCAGAGACGATGATAAACAACTGTCTCAGATTGAAACCATACCAGGCCAGCATAGAAAATATCAACCTAGATAGGAACACCCCCCCCCCCCCCCCTAGTCACACCCTGACCAAACCCAAAAGAGAGAATACAAAGGCTCTCTATGGTCAAGGCGTGACACCTACTCAATTATGCCTTAGCTAACCCTTTAGTTCCACCTCCCACACATGCAGTGACCGCACCTGGTTTAATTATGTTTCTAGAGACAATACCTCTCTCATCGTCACTCAATGCCTAGGTTTACCTCCACTGTATCACATCCTACATACCTTGTCTGTACATTATGCCTTGAATCTATTCTAGCCGTGCCCAGAAACCTGCTCCTTTTCCTCTCTGTTCCGAACACACTAGACGACCTGTTCTTATAGACTTTAGCCGGTGCCCTTATCCTACTCCTTCCTCTGTTCCTCTGGTGATGTAGAGGTTAAAACTAAGGCCCTGCAGCCGCCTAGCTCCACTCCCATTCCCCAGGCGTTCTCTTTTTGATGACTTCTTGTAACCGTAAAAGCCTTGGGTATCATTCATGTTAACATTAGAAGCCTCCTCCCTAAGTTTGTTTTATTCACTCTGCCAACCTGGATGTCCTAGCCGTGTCTGAAATCCTGGCTTAGGAAGACCACCAAGATCCCTGAATTTCCATCCTAACTATAACATTTTCCGACAAGATAGAACTGCCAAAGGGGGCGGAGTTGCAATTTACTGCAGATAGCCTGCAGAGTTCTGTTTTTTACGAGGTCTGTGCCCAAAACAATTTGAACTTCTACTGTTTTTAAAACCCACCTTTCAGAATCAAGTCTCACCGTTGCTACTTGCTATAGATCACCTTCTGCCCCAGCTGGGCCCTGGACACCAAATGTGAATTGATTGCCCCCCAGTCTATCTTCTGAGCTACTGCTGTTAGTGACCTAAACTGGGACACGCTTAACACCCCGGCCATCCTACAATCTAAGATTGATTTCCCTCAATCTCACACAAATGATCAATGAACCTACCAAATCAAATTTTATTTGTCACATACACATGGTTAGCAGATTTTAATGCGAGTGTAGCGAGATGCTTGTGCTTCTAGTTCTGAAAAAAAGATGGCAAGATGCAGTAGATGATAGAGTACAGTATATACATATACATATGAGATGAGTAATGTAGGGTATGTAAAACATTATTTAAAGTGGCTAGTGATACATTTTACATCAATTCCAATCAATTTCCATTATTAAAGTGGCTGGAGTTGAGTCAGTATGTTGGCAGCAGCCACTCAATGTTAGTGGTGGCTGTTTAACAGTCTGATGGCCTTGAGATTGAAGCTGTTTTTCAGTCTCTCGGTCCCTGCTACCAGGTAGAAATTATCTGCCTAAATTTTTGCAACCCCTATTACTAGTCTGTTCAACCTCTCTTTCGTATCATCTGAAATCCCCGAAGATGGAAAGCTGCCACGGTTATCCCCTTCTTCAAAGGGGGAGACACTCCAGACCCAAACTGCCACAGACCTATATCTACCCTGCCTTTCTAAGATCTTCGAAAGCCAAGTTAATAAACAGATCGCCGACCATTTTGAAACCCACCTTACCTTCTTAGCTATACAATCTGGTTTAAGAGCTGGTCATGGGTGCACCTCAGCCACGCTCAAGGTCCTAAACAATATCATAACCGCCATCGATAAGAGACATTACTGTGGCAGCTGTATTCATCGACCTGGCCAAAGCTTTCGGTTAAGTAAATCACCACATTCTTATTGGCAGACTCAACAGCCTTGGTTTCTCAAATGACTGCCTCGCCTGGTTCACCAACTACTTCTCAGACAGAGTTCAGTGTGTCAAATTGGAGGGCCTGTTGTCCGAACCTCTGGCAGTCTCTATGGGGGTGCCACAGGGTACAATTCTCGGGCCGACTCTCTTCTCTGTATATCAATGATCAATGATGTCGCTCTCGCTGCTGGTGATTCTCTGATCCACCTCTATGCAGATGACACCATTCTGTATACTTCTGGCCCCTCCTTGGACACTGTGTTAACTAACCTCCAGACGAGCTTCAATGCCATATAACTCTCCTTCTGTGGCTTCCAACTGCTCTTGAATGCAAGTAAAACTAAATGCATGCCCTTCAACCGATCGCTGCCCACACCTGCCCGCCTGCCAAGCATCACTACTCTGGACGGTTCTGACTTAGAATATGTGGACATCTATAAATACCTAGGTGTCTGGTTAGACTAAACTCTTCTTCCGGTTATGATATTGTTTAAGCATCTTCAATCCAAAAATACATCTAGAATCGGCTTCCTATTTCGCAACAAAGCCTCCTTACATACCCTCGTAAAAACTGACTATCCTACCGATCCTTGACTTCGGGGATGTCATTCACAAAATAGCCTCCAACACTAGTCAGCAGATTGAATGCAGTCTATCAGTTTTGTCACCAAAGCCCCATATACTACCCACCACTGCGACCTGTATGCTCTCGTTGGCTGGCCCTCGTTTCATATTCATTGCCAAACCCACTGGCTCCAGGTCATCTATAAGTCTGCGTAGGTAAAGCCCCACCTTATCTCAGCACACTGGTCACCATTGCGACACCCACCCGTAGCACGCGCTCCAGCAGCTATATTTCACCCCTAAAGCTAATTCTTCCTTTGGCCACCTTTCCTCCCAGTTCTCTGCCTGCCAATGATTGGAACGAACTGGAAAAAAATCTCTGAAGCTGGAGACTCATATCTCCCCTCACTAACTTTAAGCACCAGCTGGCAGAGCAGCTCACAGATCACTGCACCTGTACATAGCCCATCTGTAAATTGCTCTTCCAACTACTTCATCCCATCCATTTATTTATTTGCTCCTTCGCACCCCAAGGTATCTCCACTTGCACACTCATCTTCTGCACATCTAATCACTCTAGTGTTTAATTGCTATATTGTAATTATTTCGCCACTATGGCCTATTTATTGGCCTCCCTTATCTTAACCTCATTTACACAAACTGTATATAGACTTTAAAAAAAAGTTGTATTATTGATTGTATGTTTGTTTATTCCATGTGTAACTCTGTGTTGTTGTTGTTGTCGCACTGCTTTGCTTTATCTTGGCCAGGTCTCAGTTGTAACTGAGAACTTGTTCTCAACTAGCCTACCTAGTTAATATTAAATAAGGTGAATATATATATATATATATATTTTTTTTTTAAAGCCTCGAACATAAATTGTCTGCGAACAATGAAAATGGTGGTCTTTGTGAGTGATGAGGTGGAAACATAAAACTGTTCAAATAAAACATAGTAAAGCCTATAGATAATTAGCAGGATGTGTTTGAGGGCCGCATTGTCCTGTGAGTGCATTCTGACATCACGTGCATAAATTAAACTCACACTGGGGCGACAGTTATAGATATTTGGACTCACATGTGAAAAGCTTAACAAAGGTCAAAACTGCTTCCGTCTGTATTAGGCTATATCATCTCCAAAACACTTGTAACGGATTTCCTCCTCTCGTCTGAAGAGAGTAAGGATCGGACCAAAACGCAGCGTGGTAAGTGTCCATATTGATTTATTCAAAAACACAACTGAACAATGGAACAAAATAATAAACGTGAAATATAACAAACCGAAACAGTGCCGTGTGGCCCAAACACTCACACGGAAACAAACACCCGCAAAACCAAAAGTGAAACCAGGCTACCTAAGTATGATTCTCAATCAGGGACAACAATTGACAGCTGCCTCTGATTGAGAAGCCATACTAGGCCGAACTCAAAACATAGAAAAAACAAACATAGACTGCCCACCCCAACTCACGCCCTGACCATACTAAAACTAAACAAAGACAAAAACAAAGGAAACTAAGGTCAGAACGTGACACCAGCCCCCTCCCACCCCCAGAGTTGTTTTTATTTCAGATCTGAATGACCTCTACACGACCTCTAAAACAACCTATCCACAATGACCGTAAATGCATCACAGTAACGGAGAACTTTAACCCCTGTCAGGACCACTTTGTGCCACACACACACACACCCCTAGTGTACCCGAGAACAGCGATAGAACATGCTTTTAGAGCATGTGTGTGTTTTGTTTGTCACAGAGTGCTCGTGATGCAGACAGTCAGGCTGTCCAGGATCTGGCCAACGACCAGGTGAGCACGGGTGGAGAAGGTGTACTTTCCAAGCAAAGGCACAACGCCTTCATGCGATGCCTCTATAACGCCACACACCTGGGTCAGCAGAAGATCCAGATCCTGAGAAGGAGAGAGGTAGTGGGGTAGAGAGGTAGAGAGTTTGTGGGGTTAGATGAGTAGTGGGGTAGAGAGGGTAGAGAAGTAGTGGGGTAGAGAGGGTTGAGAGTTAGTGGGGTAGAGAGGTATGGGGTAGTGGGTAGAGAGGTATGGAGGTAGTGGGGTAGAGAGTATGGAGGTAGTGGGGTAGAGAGGTAGAGAGTTAGTGGGGTAGAAAAGGTAGTGAGGTAGAGAGGTAGAGAGTTAGTGAGGTAGAGAGTTAGTGGGGTAGAGAGTTAGTGGGGTAGAGAGGTAGAGAGTTAGTGGGGTAGAGAGGTAGAGAGTTAGTGGGGTAGAGAGGTGGAGAGTTAGTGGGGTAGAGAGGTAGAGAGTTAGTGGGTAGAGAGGTAGAGAGTTAGTGGGGTAGAGAGGTAGAGAGTTAGTGGGTAGAGAGGTAGAGAGTTAGTGGGGTAGAAGTAGAGAGTTAGTGGGGTAGAGAGGTTAGAGAGTTAGTGGGGTAGAGAGGTAGAGAGTTAGTGGGGTAGAGAGGTAGAGAGTTAGTGGGGTAGAGAGGTAAGAGAGTTAGTGGGGTAGAGAGGTAGAGAGTTAGTGGGGTAGAGAGGTAGAGAGTTAGTGGGGTAGAGAGGGTAGAGAGTTAGTGGGGTAGAGAGGGTAGAGAGTTAGTGGGGTAGAGAGGTAGAGAGTTAGTGGGGTAGAGAGGTAGAGAGTTAGGGGTAGAGGTGAGAGTTAGTGGGTAGAGAGGTAGAGAGTTAGTGGGGTAGAGAGGTAGAGAGTTAGTGGGGTAGAGAGGTGGAGAGTTAGTGGGGTAGAGAGGTAGAGAGTTAGTGGGTAGAGAGTAGAGAGTTAGTGGGGTAGGAGAGGTAGAGAGTTAGTGGGGTAGAAGGTTAGTGGGGTAGAGAGTTAGTGGGGGTAGAGAGTTAGTGGGGTAGAGAGTTAGTGGGGTAGAGAGTTAGTGGGGTAGAGGTAGAGAGTTAGTGGGGTAGAGGTAGAGAGTTAGTGGGTAGAGAGGTAGAGAGTTAGTGGGGGTAGAGGTAGAAGTTAGTGGGGTGGAGAGTTAGTGCGGTGGAGAGGTAGTGAGTTCGTAGGGTAGAACGGTAGAGAGGTTAGAGACTGAGTGGGTAGAGAGGTAGAGAGTTAGTGTGGGTAGAGGGGGAGAGAGGTAAGTGGTGTAGAGCGGTAGAGAGGTGAGTGGGGTAGAGTTAGTGAGGTAGAGAGTTAGTGAGGTTGTAGAGTGAGTGAGTTAGTGGGGTAGTGAGTTAGTGGGTAGAGAGGTAGTGAGTTAGTTGGGGTAAATAGGTAGAGACTGAGTCGTGTAGAGAGTAGTGGGGTAGAGAGGTAGTGAGTTCGTAGGGTAGAACGGTAGAGAGTAGAGAGTGAGTGGGGTAGAGAGGTAGATAATTAGAGAGTGAGTGGGGTAAGAGAGTGAGTGGGGTAGAGAGGTAGAGCGGTAGAGAGTGAGTGGGGTAGAGAGGTAGAGAGTGAGTGGGGTAGAGAGGTTAGAATAGGTTAGAGAGTGAGTGGGTAGAGAGGGTAGATAGGTAGAGAGTGAGTGGGGTAGAGAGTGAGTGGGGTAGAGGGTTAGTGAGGTGTAGAGTTAGTGGAGTACTGAGTTAGTGGGGTAGAGAGGTAGAGGTGAGTGGGGTAGAGAGGTAGAGAGTGAGTGAGTTAGAGAGTTATGGGGTAGAATAGGTAGAGAGTGAGTGGGGTGGAGAGTAGTGAGGTAGAGGGTTAGAGATGTAGAGAGTTAGTGGGTAATGAGTTAGTTTGGGTAGAGGGGTAGACGAGACTGAGTGGTGTAGAGAGTAAAGACTGAGTGGTGTAGAGAGTTAGTGAGGTAGAGAGTTAGTAGGGTAGTGAGGTAGAGTTGTGTACAGAGGTAGAAGGGAAGGGTTGAGAGGTAGTGAGTTAGTGAGGTAGATAGGTAGAGACTGAGTTCGTGTAGAGAGGTAGTGGGGTAGGAGGTAGAGAGTTAGTGGGGTAGAGGTAGAGAGTTAGTGGGGTGGAGAGTTAGTGGGGTAGAGAAGGTAGTGGGGTAGAGAGGTAGTGAGTTCGTAGGGTAGAACGTAGAGAGGTGAGAGACTGAGTGGGGTAGAGAGGTAGAGAGTGAGTGGGGGTAGAGAGTGAGTGAGGTAGAGAGGGTAAGAGAGGTAGATAGGTAGAGAGTGAGTGGTGGTAGAGAGTTAGTGGGGTAGAGGGGGAGAGAGGTAGTAGGGTAGTTGGTGTAGAGAGTTAGTGAGGTAGAGAGTTAGTGAGGTGTAGAGTGAGTGGAGTTAGTGGGGTAGTGAGTTAGTGGGGTAGAGAGGTAGAGACTGAGTGGGGTAGAGAGGTAGTGAGTTAGTGGGGGTAAAGAGGTAGAGACTGAGTCGTGTAGGGGGGGAGTGGGGTAGCGAGGTAGTGAGTTCGTAGGGTAGAACGGTAGAGAGTGAGTGGGATAGAGAGTGAGTGGGGTAGAGAGTTAGTGAGGTGTAGAGTGAGTGAGTTAGTGGGGTAGATTGTTAGAGTGAGTGGGGTAGAACGGGGAGAGAGGTAGTGGGGTAGAGAGTGAGTGAGGTAGAGAGTGAGTGAGGTAGAGAGTGAGTGAGGTAGAGAGTGGGTGAGGTAGAGAGTGAGTGAGGTAGAGAGTGAGTGAGGTAGAGAGTTAGTGAGGTGTAGAGTGAGTGAGTTAGTGGGGTTGTGAATTAGTGGGTAGATAGGTAGAGAGTGAGTGGGGGTAGAGAGGTAGAGAGTGAGTGATGTAGAGAGTTAGTGGGTAGAGAGGTAGATAGGTAGAGAGTGAGTGGGGTGGATAGGTAGAGATGTAGAGAGGTAGAGATGTAGGGAGGTAGAGAGTGAGTGAGTTAGTGGGTAGAGAGGTAGAGACTGAGTGGTGTAGAGAGTTAGTGAGGTAGAGAGTTAGTGAGGTAGAGAGTTAGTGAGGTAGAGCGTTAGTAGGGTAAGTGAGGTAGAGTTGTGTACAGAGGTAGAAGGGTTGAGAGGTAGTGAGTTAGTGAGGTAGTGAGGTGTAGAGTGAGTTAGTGGGGTCGTGAGTTAGTGGGGTAGATAGGTAGAGAGTGAGTGGGGTAGAGCGGTAGAGAGTGAGTTGGGGTAGAGAAGTTAGTGGGGTAGAGCGGTAGAGAGTTAGTGGGGTAGAGAGTTAGTGGGGTAGAGAGGTAGAGACTGAGTCGTGTAGAGAGGTAGTGGGGTAGAAGAGGTAGTGAGTTCGTAGGGTTAGAACGGTAGAGAGTGAGTGGGTTAGAGAGTGAGTGATGTAGAGAGGTAGAGAGTTAGTGGGGTAGAGAGTGAGTGGGGTGGAGAGGTAGAGATGTAGAGAGTTAGTGGGGGTAGTGAGGTAGAGAGTGAGTGGGGTAGAGAGGTAGAGAGTGAGTGAGTGAGTTAGTGGTGTAGAGAGTTAGTGAGGTAGAGAGTTAGTAGGGTAGTGAGGTAGAGTTGTGTACAGAGGTAGAAGGGTTGAGAGGTAGTGAGTTAGTGAGGTGTAGAGTGAGTGAGTTAGTGGGGTCGTGAGTTAGTGGGGGTAGATAGGTAGAGAGTGAGTGGGGTAGAGAGTGAGTGGGGTAGAGAGGTAGAGAGTTAGTGGGGTAGGAGAGTGAGTGGGGTGGAGAGGTAGTGAGGTAGAGAGGTAGTGGGGTAGAGAGTGAGTGGGGTAGAGAGGTAGAGAGTGAGTGAGTTAGTGGGGTAGAGAGGTAGAGAGGTAGAGAGTGAGTGGTGTAGAGAGGTAGAGACTGAGTGGGGTAGAGTTAGTGGGGTAGAGAGTTAGTAGGGTAGAGAGGTAGAGTTGTGTACATAGGTAGAAAGGTTGAGAGGTAGTGGGGTATATGAGGTAGAGTTGTGTACAGAGGTAGAGAGGTAGTGGGGTAGAGAGCTAGTGAGGTAGAGAGTTAGTAGGGTAGAGCACTAGTGAGGTAGAGTTGTGTACAGAGGTAGAAGGGTTGAGAGGTAGTGAGTTAGAGAGGTAGTGAGTTAGAGAGGTAGTGGGGTAGAGAGGTAGAGAGTTAGTTGGGTAGAGAGGTAGAGAGTGAGTGGGGTAGAGAGGTAGAGATTGAGTGAGGTAGAGAGTTAGTGGGGTAGAGAGTGAGTGAGCGAGTGAGTGGAGTAGAGAGGTAGAGAGTAGTGGGGTAGTGAGTGAGTGGGGTAGAGAGGTAGAGAGTTAGTGGGGTAGAGAGTTAGAGGGTTAGAGATGTAGAGAGCTAGAGAGGTAGAGAGTTAGTGGAGTAGAGAGTGAGTGAGGTAGAGAGTGAGTTAGTGGGGTCGAGAGGTAGAGAGTGAGTGGGGTAGAGAGTTAGTGGGGTAGACAGGTAGTGAGGTAGAAAAAGGTAGTGGGGTAGAGAGGAGAGAGGTAGTGGGGTAGAGAGGTAGTGGGGTAGAGAGGTAGTGGGGTAGAGAGGTAGTGGGGTAGAGAGGTAGTGGGGTAGAGAGGTAGTGGGGTAGAGAGGTAGAGAAGGTTGAGAGGTACAGAGGTAGAGAGGTATAGACTGATTGGGGTAGTGGGGTAGAGAGGTAGAGAGTTAGTGGGTAGAGAGGTAGAGAGTTAGTGGGGTAGAGAGTTAGTGGGGTAGAGAGGTAGAGAGTTAGTGGGGTAGAGAGGTTGAGAGGTACAGAGGTAGAGAGGTATAGACTGAGTGGGGTAGTGAGGTAGTGGGGTAGAGAGGTAGAGAGTTAGTGGGTAGAGAGGTAGATAGGTAGTGGGGTAGAGAGGTTAGATAGGTAGTGGGGTAGAGAGGTAGAGAGTTAGTGGGGTAGAGAGGTAGAGAGTTAGTGGGGTAGAGAGGTAGAGAGTGAGTGGGGTAGAGAGGTAGAGAGTGAGTGAGGTAGAGAGTTAGTGGGGGTAGATAGGTAGAGAGTGAGTGGGGTGGAGAGTTAGTGAGGTGAGGGTTAGAGATGTTAGGGAGGTAGAGAGTTAGTGGGGTAATGAGTTAGTTGGGTAGAGGGGTAGAGACTGAGTGGGTGTAGAGAGGTAAAGACTGAGTGGGGTAGAGAGTTAGTAGGGTAGTGAGGTAGAGTTGTGTACAGAGGTAGAAGGGTTGAGAGGTAGTGAGTTAGTGAGGTAGATAGGTAGAGAGTGAGTGGGGTAGAGAGGTAGAGACTGAGTCGTGTAGAGAGGTAGTGGGGTAGAGAGGTAGAGAGGTAGTGAGTTTCGTAGGGTAGAACGGTAGAGAGGTAGAGACTGAGTGGGGTAGAGAGGTAGAGAGTGAGTGGGGTAGAGAGTGAGTGAGGTAGAGAGGTAGAGAGGTAGATAGGTAGAGAGTGAGTGGGTAGAGAGTTAGTGGGGTAGAGGGGGAGAGAGGTAGTGGGGTAGAGAGTTAGTGAGGTAGAGAGTTAGTGAGGTGTAGAGTGAGTGAGTTAGTGGGGTAGTGAGTTAGTGGGGTAGAGAGGTAGAGACTGAGTGGGGTAGAGAGGTAGTGGGGTAGAGAGGTAGTGAGTTAGTGGGGTAAAGAGGTAGAGACTGAGTCGTGTAGGGAGGTTAGTGGGTAGATAGGTAGTGAGTTCGTAGGGTAGAACGGTAGAGAGTGAGTGGGATAGAGAGTGAGTGGGGTAGAGAGTTAGTGAGGTGTAGAGTGAGTGAGTTAGTGGGGTAGATTGTTAGAGAGTGAGTGGGGTAGACGGGGAGAGAGGTAGTGGGGTAGAGAGTGAGTGAGGTAGAGAGTTAGTGAGGTGTAGAGTGAGTGAGTTAGTGGGGTTGTGAGTTAGTGGGGTAGATAGGTAGAGAGTGAGTGGGGTATAGAGGTAGGAGAGTGAGTGATGTAGAGAGTGAGTGATGTAGAGAGTTAGTGGGGTAGAGAGGTAGATAGGTAGAGAGTGAGTGGGGTGGAGAGGTAGAGATAGTAGAGATGTAGGGAGGTAGAGAGTGAGTGGGGTAGAGAGGTAGAGAGTGAGTGGGGTAGAGAGGTAGAGAGTGAGTGAGTTAGTGGGGTAGAGAGTAGAGACTGAGTGGTGTAGAGAGTTAGTTGAGGTAGAGAGTTCGTGAGGTTAGAGAGTTAGTAGGGTAGTGAGGTAGAGTTGTGTACAGAGGTAGAAGGGTTGAGAGGTAGTGAGTTAGTGGGGTAGTGAGGTAGTGAGGTGCAGAGTGAGTTAGTGGGGGTCGTGAGTTAGTGGGGTAGATGGGTAGAGAGTGAGTGGGGTAGAGAGGTAGAGAGTGAGTGGGGTAGAGAGTGAGTGGGGTAGAGGGGGAGAGAGGTAGGAGGGGGTAGAGCGGTAGAGAGTGAGTGGGGGTAGAGCGGTAGAGAGTGAGTGGGGTAGAGAGTTAGTGGGGTAGAGAGGTAGAGAGTTAGTGGGGTAGAGAGGTAGAGAGTTAGTGGGGTGTCGTGGTAGAGAGGTAAGAGTGAGTGGGGTAAGAGAGGTTAGAGATTTGAGTGAGGTATGAGTTAGTGGGGTAGAGAGTGAAGTGAGCGAGTGAGTGGAGTAGAGAGGTAGAGTTAGTGGGTAGAAAGTGAGTGGGGTAGAGAGTGACGTGAGTTATGTGGGGTCGAGAGGTAGAGAGGTAGAGAGTGAGTTGGGTAGTAGAGGTAGAGAGTGAGTGGGGTAGAGGAGGTGAGAGAGTGAGTGGGGTAGAGAGTTAGTGGGGTAGAACAGTAGAGAGTTAGTTGGCGTAGAGAAGTAGAGGATGTAGTGGGGTAGAGAGGTATTGAGGTCGAAAAGGTAGTGGGGTAGAGGAGAGAGGTACGTGGGGTAAGAGAGGTAGTTGGGGTAGAGAGGTTAGTGGGGTAGAGAGGTAGAGAGGTTGAGAGGTACAGAGGTAGAGAGGTATAGACTGAAGTGGGTAGTGGGGTAGAGAGGTAGTGGGGTAGAGAGTTAGTTGGGTAAAGAGTTAGTGGGGTAGAGAGCTAGAGGATTAGAGATGTAGAGAGCTAGGGAGGTAGAGAGTTAGTGGGGTAGAGAGTTAGTGGAGTAGAGAGTTAGTGGGGTAGAGAGTTAGTGGGGTAGAGAGGTAGTGAGGTAGAGAGGAGAGAGGTAGAGAGGTAGTGGGGTAGAGAGGTGGTGGGGTAGTGGGGTAGAGAGGTAGTGGGGTAGTGGGGTAGAGAGGTAGTGGGGTAGAGATGTAGAGAGGTAGAGAGGTAGAGAGTTAGTGGGGTAGAGAGGTAGAGAGTGAGTGGTGTAGAGAGGTAGACTGAGTGGGGTAGAGAGGTAGAGAGTTAGAGAGTTTAGTGGGGTAGTGGGGTAGAGAGGTAGTGAGGTAGAAAAGGTAGTGGGGTAGTGAGGTAGTGGGGTAAAGAGGTAGTGAGGTAGAGAGGTAGTGGGGTAAAGAGGTAGTGAGGTAGAGAGGTAGTGGGGTAGAGAGGTAGAGACTGAGTGAGGTAGAGAGGTAGAGAGTGAGTGGGGTAGAGAGGTAGAGAGTGAGTGTGTAGAGAGGTAGAGACTGAGTGAGGGTAGAGAGGTAGAGAGGTAGAGATTGAGTGGGGTAGAGAGGTAGTGGGGTATGAGGTAGAGAGTGAGTGGGGTAGAGAGTAGAGAGTGAGTGGGGTAGAGAGTTTAGTGAGGTAGAGAGTTAGTGAGGTGTAGAGTGAGTGAGTTAGTAAGTAGGTAGTGAGTTAGTGGGGGTAGATATGTAGAGAGTGAGTGAGGTAGAGAGTGAGTGATGTAGAGAGGTAGAGAGTGAGTGATGTAGAGAGGTAGAGAGTGAGTGGGGTAGAGAGGTAGAGCGTGAGTGGGGTAGAGAAAGGTAGAGCGTGAGTGGGGTAGAGAGTTAGTGAGGTAGAGAGTTAGTGAGGTGTAGAGTGAGTGAGTTAGTAAGTAGGGTATTGAGTTAGTGGGGTAGATATGTAGAGAGTGAGTGGGGTGGACAGTTAGTGGGGTAGAGAGGTAGAGGTTAGTGGGTTAGTGGGGTAGTGAGGTAGAATGAGTTAGTGGGGTAGAGGGGGAAGAGTAGTGGGGTAGAGAGGTAAGAGAGGAGTGGGTAGAGAGGTAGAGAGTGGAGTGAGTTAGTGGGTAGAGAAGGTAGAGGAGTGAGTGGTGTAGAAGTAAAGACTGAGGGGGTAGGAGTTATGTGAGGGGTAGAGAGTTAGTAGGGTAGTGCGGTAGAGTTGTGTACAGAGGTAGAAGGGTTGAGAGGTATGATTAGTGGGGTAGTGAGGTTATTGAGGTAGTGAGGTGTAGAGTGAGTGAAGTTTAGTGGGGTAGTGAGTTGTGGGGTATAGTAGAGTGAGTGTTGTTAGAGAGGTAGAGAGTGAGTGGATGTAGAGAGTTAGTGAGGTGATAGGTAGCGAGTGGAGTGGAGTGCAGAGTTGTGGGGTAGAGGGTTAGAGATGTAGAGAAGTTAGTGGTAGTGAGGTAGAAGAGTTAGTGAGGTAGAGAGTTAGTGGGTAGAGGGGGAGAAGAGGTAGTGGGGGTAGAGAGATAGAGTGAGTTGTGGGGTAGAGTTAGTGAAGTAGAGAGTTAGTAGGGTAGTGAGGTAGAGTTGTGTACAGAGGTAGAAGGGTGAGAGGTAGTGAGTTAGTGGGTAGTGAGGTAGTGGGGTTAGATAGGTAGAGAGTGAGTGGGGTAGAGAGGTAGTGGGGTAGAGGGGTAGTGAGTTAGTGGGTAATAGGTAGAGACTGAGTCGTGTAGAGAGGTAGTGGGGGTAGAGAGGTAGAGAGGTATGAGTTCGTTAGGGTAGAACGGTAGAGAGGTAGAGACTGAGTGGGGTAGAGAGGTAGAGAGTGAGTGGGGTAGAGAGTGAGTGAGGTAGAGAGGTAGAGAGGTAGATAGAGAGTGAGTGGGGTAGAGGGGGAGAGAGGTAGTAGGGTAGTGGCGGTAGAGAGTTAGTGAGGTAGAGAGTTAGTGAGGTGTGAGTGAGTGAGTTAGTGGGGTAGAGAGGTGAGTGGGGTGGGGTAGAGAGTGAGTGGGGTAGAGAGGTACTGAGTGGGGTAGAGAAGGGTAAGTAGGTTAAGTCGAGTTAGTGGGGGTAGAGAGGTAGAGAGTTAGTGGGGTAGAGAGTTAGTGCGGGTAGAGAGTCGAGTGGGGTGGGAGAGTTAGTGGGTAAGAGAGGTTAGAGGTCCAGAGATGTATAGAGGTAGAGAGTTGTGGGGGTAGTGAGGTATGAGAGGTAGAGAGTGAGTGAGTTAGTGGGGTAGAGAGGTAGAGAGGTAGAGAGTGAGTGGTGTAGAGAGGTAGAGACTGAGTGGGGTAGAGAGTTAGTGGGGTAGAGTTAGTAGGGTAGTGAGGTAGAGTTGTGTACAGAGGTAGAGAGGTAGAGTGTTTAGTGGGGTAGAGAGCTCAGTGAGGTAGAGAGTTAGTAGGGTAGAGCAGTAGTGAGGTTAGAGTTGTGTACAGAGGTAGAAGGGTTGAGAGGTAGTGAGTTAGAGAGGTAGTGAGTTAGAGAGGTAGTGAGGTAGAGAGTATGTGGGGGTAGAGAGTTAGTGGGGTAGAGAGGCAGAGAGTTAGTTGGGTAGAGAGGTAGAGAAGTAGAGAGGTAGAGGGTTAGAGAGGTAGACGGGTTAGAGAGGTAGAGGGTTAGAGAGGTAGAGGTTAGAGAGGTAGAGAGGTAGAGGGTTAGAGAGGTAGAGGGTTAGAGAGGTAGAGGGTTAGAGAGTTAGAGAGGTAGAGGGTTAGAGAGGTAGAGGGTTAGAGAGGTAGAGGGTTAGAAAGGTAGAGGGGTTAGAGAGGTAGAGAGGTAGAGGGTTAGAGAGGTAGAGGGTTAGAGAGGTAGAGGGTTAGAGAGGTAGAGGTTAGAGAGGTAGAGGGTTAGAGAGGTAGAGGGTTAGAGAGGTAGAGGGTTAGAGAGTAGAGGGTTAGAGAGTTAGAGGGGTAGAGAGGTAGAGGGGTAGAGAGGTAGAAGGGGTAGAGAGGTGGAGAAGTGAGTGGGGTAGAGAGGTGGAGAGTGAGTGGGGTAGAGAGGTGGAGAGTGAGTGGGGTAGAGAGGTAGAGAGTGAGTGAGGTAGAGATGTAGAGAGTGAGTGGGGTAGAGAGTGAGTGAGCGAGCAAGTGAGTGGAGTAGAGAGGTAGAGAGTGAGTGGGGTAGTGAGTGAGTGGGTTAGAGAGGTAGAGAGTGAGTGGGGTAGAGAGGTAGAGAGTGAGTGGGGTAGAGAGGTAGAGAGTGAGTGGGGTAGAGAGGTGGAGAGTGAGTGAGGTAGAGAGGTAGAGAGTGAGTGGGGTAGAGAGTGAGTGGAGTAGAGAGGTAGAGAGTTAGTGGGGTAGTGAGTGAGTGGGGTAGAGAGGTAGAGAGTTAGTGGGGTAGAGAGGTAGAGAAGTAGAGAGCTAGAGGGTTAGAGATGTAGAGAGCTAGGGAGGTAGAGAGGTAGAGAGTTAGTGGAGTAGAGAGTGAGTGGGGTAGAGAGGTAGAGAGGTAGAGAGGTAGAGAGTGAGTGGGGTAGAGAGTTAGTGGGATAGAGAGTTAGTGGGGTAGTGAGGTAGTGGGGTAGAGAGGTAGAGAGTGAGTGGGGTGGAGAGTTAGTGGGATAGAGAGTTAGTGGGGTAGTGAGGTAGTGGGGTAGAGAGGTAGAGAGTGAGTGGGGTGGAGAGTTAGTGGGGTAGACAGGTAGAGAGTTAGTTTGGGTAGAGAGTTAGTGGGGTAGAGAGCTAGAGGGTTAGAGATGTAGAGAGCTAGGGAGGTAGAGAGTTAGTGGGGTAGAGAGGTAGAGAGTGGGTGGGGGTCGTGAGTTAGTGGGGTAGAGAGGTAGAGAGTTAGTGGGGTAGAGAGGTAGAGAGTGAGTGGTGTAGAGAGGTAGACTGAGTGGGGTAGAGAGGTAGAGAGTGAGTGAGTGAGTTAGTGGGGTAGAGAGGTAGAGACTGAGTGGTGTAGAGAGGTAAAGACTGAGTGGTGTAGAGAGTTAGTAGGGTAGAGAGTTAGTAGGGTAGTGAGGTAGAGTTGTGTACAGAGGTAGAAGGGTTGAGAGGTAGTGAGTTAGTGGGGTAGTGAGTTAGTGGGGTAGTGAGGTAGTGGGGTAGTGAGGTGTAGAGTGAGTGAGTTAGTGGGGTCATGAGTTAGTGGGGTAGAGAGGTAGAGAGTGAGTGATGTAGAGAGGTAGAGAGTGAGTGGGGTAGAGAGGTAGAGAGTGAGTGGGGTGGAGAGTTAGTGGGGTAGAGAGGTAGAGGGTTAGAGATGTAGTGAGGTAGAGAGGTAGTGGGGTAGAGAGTTAGTGGGGTAGAGAGGTAGAGAGTGAGTGGTGTATGAGAGGTAGAGAGTTAGTGAGGTAGAGAGTGAGTTAGTGAGGTAGAGAGTGAGTTAGTGAGGTAGAGAGTGAGTTAGTGAGGTAGAGAGTGAGTTAGTGAGGTAGAGAGTGAGTGGGGTAGAGAGGTAGAGAGTGAGTGGGGTAGAGAGGTAGAGAGTGAGTGGGGTAGAGAGGTGGAGAGTGAGTGAGGTAGAGAGGTAGAGAGTGAGTGGGGTAGAGAGTGAGTGGAGTAGAGAGGTAGAGAGTTAGTGGGGTAGTGAGTGAGTGGGGTAGAGAGGTAGAGAGTTAGTGGGGTAGAGAGGTAGAGAAGTAGAGAGCTAGAGGGTTAGAGATGTAGAGAGCTAGGGAGGTAGAGAGGTAGAGAGTTAGTGAGTAGAGAGTGAGTGGGGTAGAGAGGTAGAGAGTGAGTGAGTTAGTGGGGTCGAGAGGTGGTAGAGAGTGAGGTGGGTAGAGAGGTAGAGAGTGAGTGGTGTAGAGAGGTAGAGAGTGAGTGGGGTAATGAGTTAGTGGGGTAGAGAGGTAGAGAGTTAGTGGGGTAGAGAAGTAGAGAGCTATAGAGGGTTAGATGTAGATAGCTAGGGAGGTAGAGAGTTAGTGGGATAGAGAGTTAGTGGGGTAGTGGGGTAGAGAGGTAGAGAGTGAGTGGGGTAGAGAGTTAGTGGGGTAGACAGGTAGAGAGTTAGTTGGGTAGAGAAGTAGAGATGTAGTGGGGTAGAGAGGTAGTGAGGTAGAAAGGTAGTGGGGTAGAGAGGAGAGAGGTAGTGGGGTAGCGAGTAGTGGGGTAGAGAGGTAGTGGGGTAGAGAGGTAGTGGGGTAGAGACGTAGAGAGGTATAGACTGAGTGGGGTAGTGAGGTAGTGGGTAGAGAGGTAGAGAGTGAGTGGGGTAGAGAGTTAGTGGGGTAGACAGGTAGAGAGTTAGTTTGGGTAGAGAGTTAGTGGGGTAGAGAGCTAGAGGGTTAGAGATGTAGAGAGCTAGGGAGGTAGAGAGTTAGTGGGGTAGAGAGGTAGAGAGTGGGTGGGGTCGTGAGTTAGTGGGGTAGAGAGGTAGAGAGTTAGTGGGGTAGAGAGGTAGAGAGTTAGTGGGGTAGAGAGGTAGAGAGTGAGTGGGGTAGAGAGGTAGAGAGTGAGTGAGTGAGTTAGTGGGGTAGAGAGGTAGAGACTGAGTGGTGTAGAGAGGTAAAGACTGAGTGGTGTAGAGAGTTAGTAGGAGTAGAGAGTTAGTAGGGTAGTGAGGTAGAGTTGTGTACAGAGGTAGAAGGGTTGAGAGGTAGTGAGTTAGTGGGGTAGTGAGTTAGTGGGTAGTGAGGTAGTGGGGTAGTGAGGTGTAGAGTGAGTGAGTTAGTGGGGTCGTGAGTTAGTGGGGTAGAGAGGTAGAGAGTGAGTGATGTAGAGAGGTAGAGAGTGAGTGGGGTAGAGAGGTAGAGAGTGAGTGGGGTGGAGAGTTAGTGGGGTAGAGAGGTAGAGGGTTAGAGATGTAGTGAGGTAGAGAGGTAGTGGGGTAGAGAGTTAGTGGGGTAGAGAGGTAGAGAGTGAGTGGTGTAGAGAGGTAAAGACTGAGTGGGGTAGAGAGTTAGTGAGGTAGAGAGTGAGTTAGTGAGGTAGAGAGTGAGTTAGTGAGGTAGAGAGTGAGTTGGGTAGAGAGGTAGAGAGTGAGTGGGGGTAATGAGTTAGTGGGGTAGAGAGGTAGAGAGTTAGTGGGGTAGAGAGCTAGAGGGTTAGAGATGTAGAGAGCTAGGGAGGTAAAGAGTTAGTGGAGTAGAGTTAGTGGGGTAGAGAGGTAGAGAGTTAGTGAGGTAGTGGGGTAGAGTGGTAGTGAGGTAGTGAGGTAGTGAGGTAGTGGGGTAGAGAGGTAGAGAGTGAGTGGGTAGAGAGTTAGTGGGGTAGACAGTTAGAGAGTTAGTTGGGTAGAGAAGTAGAGATGTAGTGGGGTAGACAGGTAGTGAGGTAGAAAAGGTAGTGGGGTAGAGAGGTAGAGAGTTAGTGGGGTAGAGAGGTAGAGAGTTAGTGGGTAGAGAGGTAGAGAGTGAGTGGTGTAGAGAGGTAGACTGAGTGGGGTAGAGAGGTAGAGAGTTAGTGGGGTAGTGAGGTAGAGAGTTAGTGGGGTAGATAGGTAGAGAGTTAGTGGGGTAGAGGGGGAGAGATGTAGTGGGGTAGAGAGTGAGTTAGTGGGGTAGAGAGTTAGTGAGGTAGAGAGTTAGTAGGGTAGTGAGGTAGAGTTGTGTACAGAGGTAGAAGGGTTGAGAGGTAGTGAGTTAGTGGGGTAGTGAGGTATTGAGGTAGAGTTGTGTACAGAGGTAGAGAGTTAGTGGGGTAGAGAGCTAGTGAGGTAGAGAGTTAGTAGGGTGGAGCCTTAGTGAGGTAGAGTTGTGTACAGAGGTAGAAGGGTTGAGAGGTAGTGAGTTAGAGAGGTAGTGGGGTAGAGAGGTACAGAGGTAGTGAGGTAGAGAGGTAGAGAGGTAGAGAGGTAGAGAGGTAGAGAGGTAGAGAGTTAGTGAGGTAGAGAGGTAGAGAGGTAGAGAGGTAGAGAGGTAGAGAGGTAGAGAGGTAGAGAGGTAGAGAGGTAGAGAGGTAGAGAGGTAGAGAAGTAGAGGGTTAGAGATGTAGAGAGCTAGGGAGGTAGAGAGTTAGTGGAGTAGAGAGTGAGTGGGGTAGAGCGGAAGAGAGTGAGTGAGTTAGTGGGGTAGAGAGGTAGAGAGTGAGTGGTGTAGAGAGAGGTAGACTGAGTGGGGTAGAGAGGTAGAGAGTGAGTGGGGTAATGAGTTAGTGGGGTAGAGAAGTAGAGAGCGAGAGGGTTAGAGATGTAGAGAGCTAGAGATGTAGAGAGCTAGGGAGGTAGAGAGGTAAAGAGTTAGTGGGGTAAAGAGTTAGTGGGGTAGAGAGTTAGTGGGGTAGAGAGTTAGAGCGGTAGATAGGTAGTGGGGTAGAGAAATGGTGAGGTAGAAAAGGTAGTGGGGTAGAGAGGTAGTGAGGTAGAAAAGGTAGTGGGGTAGAGAGGTAGAGACGTAAAGAGGTACGGAGGTAGAGTGAGTGGGGTAGAGAGTGAGTGGGGTAGAGAGGTAGAGAGTGAGTGGGGTAGAGAGCTAGAGGGTTAGAGATGTAGAGAGCTAGGGAGGTAGAGAGGTAGAGAGTTAGTGGGGTAGAGAGGTAGAGAGTGAGTGGGGTAGAGAGGTAGACTGAGTGGGGTAGAGAGGTAGTGGGGTAGATAGGTAGTGGGGGTAGAGAGGTAGTGAGGTAGAAAAGGTAGTGGGGTAGAGAGGTAGAGAATTAGTGGGGTACAGAGGTAGAGAGTGAGTGGGGTAGAGAGATAAAGCGGTAGTGGGGTAGAGAGGTAGAGATTGAGTGAGTTAGTTAGGTAGAGAGGTAGAAAGTGAGTGAGGTAGAGAAGTAGAGAGTGAGTGGGGTAGAGAGTTAGTGAGGTAGAGAGTTAGTGAGGTAGAGTTGTGTACAGAGGTAGAAGGGTTGAGAGGTAGTGGGGTAGAGAGGTACAGAGGTAGAGAGTTAGTGGGGGTAGTGAGTTAGTGGGGTAGAGAGGTACGGAGTTAGTGGGGTAGAGAGTGAGTGAGTTAGTGGGGTAGTGAGTGAGTGGGATAGAGGGGTAGTGAGTGAGTGGGGTAGAGAGGTACAGAGGTAGAGAGTTAGTGGGGGTAGAGAGTGAGTGAGTTAGTGGGGTATTGAGTTAGTGGGGTAGAGAGGCAGAGAGTGAGTGATGTAGAGAGGTAGAGAGGTAGAAAGGTGGTCGTGTAGAGAGGTAGAGAGTTAGTGGGGTAAAGAGGTAGAGAGGTAGAGAGTTAGTGGGGTAGAGAGTTAGAGAGCGAGTGGGGTAGAGAGCGAGTGGGGTAGAGAGCGAGTGGGGTAGAAAGGTAGAGAGGTAGTAGGTAGAGAGTTAGTGGGGTAGAGAGTTAGTGGGGTAGAGAGGTAGAGAGGTAGAAGGGTTGATAGGTAGAGAGGTAGTGGGGTAGAGAGGAAGTGAGGTAGAGAGGTAGTGGGGTAGAGAGGTGGAGAGCTAGTGGGGTAGAGAGGTAGAGAGTTAGTGGGGTAGAGAGGTAGAGAGTGAGTGGGGTAGAGGTAGTGGGGTAGAGACGTAGATGCTGAGTGGGGGTAGAGAGGTAGAGAGTTAGTGGGGTAGAGAGGTAGAGAGTTAGTGGGGTAGAGAGTTAGTGGGGTAGAGAGTGAGTGGGGTAGAGAGGTAGAGAGTGAGTGGGGTAGAGAGGTAGAGAGTGAGTGGGGGTAGAGAGTGAGTGAGTTAGTGGGGTAGAGAGTGAGTGAGTTAGTGGGGTAGAGAGTGAGTGAGTGGGGTGGAAAGGTAGAGCGGTAGTGAGGTAGAGAGGTTGAAGGGTTGAGAGGTAGTGGGGTAGAGAGTTAGTGGGGTAGAGAGTTAGTGGGGTAGAGATGTAGAGAGTGAGTGGGGTAGAGAGTGAGTGAGTTAGTGGGGTAGTGAGTGGGGTAGAAAGGTTAGAGCGGTAGTGAGGTAGAGAGGTAGAAGGGTTGAGAGGTAGTGGGGTAGAGCGGTGGAGAGTTAGTGGGGTAGAGATGTAGAGAGTTAGTGGGGTAGAGATGTAGAGAGTTAGTGGGGTAGAGATGTAGAGAGTGAGTGGGGTAGAGATGTAGAGAGTGAGTGGGATAGAGAGTGAGTGAGTGGGGTCGAGAGTGAGTGAGTTAGTGGGTAGTGAGTGGGGTAGAAAGGTAGAGAGGTAGAGAGGTAGTGGGTTAGAGAGGTAGTGGGGTAGAGATGAAGTGAGGTAGTGGGGGTAGAGAGGTAGAGAGTGAGTGGGGTAGAGAGGTAGAAAGTTATTGGGGTAGAGAGTGAGTGAGTTAGTGGGGTAGAGAGGTAGAGAGTGAGTGAGTTAGTGGGTTAGAGAGGTAGAGAGTGAGTGGGGTAGAGAGGTAGAGCGGTAGAAAGGTAGTCGTGTAGAGAGGTAGAGAGTTAGTGGGGTAGAGAGTTTGTGGGGTAGAGAGTGAGTGAGTTAGTGGGGTAGTGAGTGAGTGGGGTAGAGAGGTAGAGCGTGAGTGGGGTAGAGAGGTACAGAGGTAGAGAGTTAGTAGGGTAGAGAGTGAGTGAGTTACTGGGGTAGAGAGTGAGTGGGGTAGAGAGGTAGAGAGTGAGTGGGGTAGAGAGGTAGAGAGTTAGTGGGGTAGAAAGGTAGAGCTCTTTCTCTCTCTCTCTCTACCCTCTCTCTCTTTCTCTACCCTCTCTCTTTCTCTACCCCCTCTCTCTCTCTTACCCTCCCTCTCTCTCTCTACCCTCTCTCTCTCTATCTCTCTCTTCAATTCAATTCAATTCAAGGGCTTTATTGGCATGGGAAACATGTGTTAACATTGTCAAAGCAAGTGAGGTAGATAATATATAAAGTGAATATATAAAGTGAAATAAACAATAAAAATGAACAGTAAACATTACACATAAAGAAGTTTCAAAACAATAAAGACTTTACAAATGTCATATTATATATATACAGTGTTTTAACAATGTACAAATGGTAAAGGACACAAGATAAAATAAATAAGCATAAATATGGGTTGTATTTACAATGGTGTGTGTTCTTCACTGGTTGCCCTTTTCTCGTGGCAACAGGTCACAAATCTTGCTGCTGTGATGGCACACTGTGGAATTTCACCCAATAGATATGAGAGTTTATCAAAATTGGATTTGTTTTCGAATTCTTTGTGGATCTGTGTAATCTGAGGGAAATATGTCTCTCTAATATGGTCATACATTGGGAAGGAGGTTAGGAAGTGCAGCTCAGTTTCCACCTCATTTTGTGGGCAGTGAGCACATAGCCTGTCTTCTCTTGAGAGCCATGTCTGCCTACGACGGCCTTTCTCAATAGCAAGGCTATGCTCACTGAGTCTGTACATAGTCAAAGCTTTCCTTAATTTTGGGTCAGTCACAGTGGTCAGGTATTCTGCCGCTGTGTACTCTCTGTGTAGGGCCAAATAGCATTCTAGTTTGCTCTGTTTTTCTGTTAATTCTTTCCAATGTGTCAAGTAATTATCTTTTTGTTTTCTCATGATTTGGTTGGGTCTAATTGTGCTGCTGTCCTGGGGCTCTGTTCACAAACACAAACATACCCTACAGAGCCCCAGGACAGCAGCACAATTAGACCCAACCAAATCATGGACCAGGACCAGCTTGCTTAGGGGACTCTTCTCCAGGTTCATCTCTCTGTAGGTGATGGCTTTGTTGTGGAAGGTTTGGGAATCGCTTCCTTTTAGGTGGTTGTAGAATTTAACGGCTCTTTTCTGGATTTTGATAATTAGTGGGTATCGGCCTAATTCTGCTCTGCATGCATTATTTGGTGTTCTACGTTGTACACGGAGGATATTTTTGCAGAATTCTGCGTGCAGAGTCTCAATTTGGTGTTTGTCCCATTTTGTGAAGTCTTGGTTGGTGAGCGGACCCCAGACCTCACAACCATAAAGGGCAATGGGCTCTATGACTGATTCAAGTATTTTTTGCCAAATCCTAATTGGTATGTTGAAATTTATGTTCCTTTTGATGGCATAGAATGCCCTTCTTGCCTCTCAGATCGTTCACAGCTTTGTGGAAGTTACCTGTGGCGCTGATGTTTAGGCCAAGGTATGTATAGTTTTTTGTGTGCTCTAGGGCAACAGTGTCTAGATGGAAGTTGTATTTGTGGTCCTGGTGACTGGACCTTTTTTGGAACACCATTATTTTGGTCTTACTGAGATTTACTGTCAGGGCCCAGGTCTGACAGAATTTGTGCATAAGATCTAGGTGCTGCTGTAGGCCCTCCTTGGTTGGTGACAGAAGCACCAGATCATCAGCAAACAGCAGACATTTGATTTCGGATTCTAGTAGGGTGAGGCCGGGTGCTGCAGACTTTTCTAGTGCCCGTGCCAATTTGTTGATATATATGTTGAAGAGGGTGGGGCTTAAGCTGTCTAACCCCACGACCCTGTGTGAAGAAATGTGTGTTTTTTGCCAATTTTAACCGCACACTTGTTGTTTGTGTACATGGATTTTATAATGTCGTATGTTTTACCCCCAACACCACTTTCCATCAGTTTGTATAGCAGACCCTCATGCCAGATTGAGTCGAAGGCTTTTTTGAAATCAACAAAGCATGAGAAGACTTTGTTTAGTTGTCAATTAGGGTGTGCAGGGTGAATACATGGTCTGTTGTACGGTAATTTGGTAAAAGCCAATTTGACATTTGCTCAGTACATTGTTTTCATTGAGGAAATGTACGAGTCTGCTGTTAATAATAATGCAGAGGATTTTCCCAAGGTTACTGTTGACACATATTCCACGGTAGTTATTGGGGTCAAAATGGTCTCCACTTTTGTGGATTGGGGTGATCAGTCCTTGGTTCCAAATATTGGGGAAGATGCCAGAGCTAAGGATGATGTTAAAGAGTTTTAGTATAGCCAATTGGAATTTGTTGTCTGTATATTTGATAATTTCATTGAGGATACCATCAACACCACAGGCCTTTTTGGGTTGGAGGGTTTTTATTTTGTCCTGTAACTCATTCAATGTAATTGGAGAATCCAGTGGGTTCTGGTAGTCTTTAATAGTTGATTCTAAGATCTGTATTTGATCATGTATATGTTTTTGCTCTTTATTCTTTGCTATAGAGCCAAAAAGATTGGAGAAGTGGTTTACCCATACATCTCCATTTTGGATAGATAATTCTTCGTGTTGTTATTTGTTTAGTGTTTTCCAATTTTCCCAGAAGTGGTTGGAGTCTATGGATTCTTCAATTGCATTGAGCTGATTTCTGACATGCTGTTCCTTCTTTTTTCGTAGTGTATTTCTGTATTGTTTAGTGATTCACCATAGTGAAGGCGTAGACTCAGGTTTTCCGGGTCTCTATGTTTTTGGTTGGACAGGTTTCTCAATTTCTTTCTTAGATTTTTGCATTCTTCATCAAACCATTTGTCATTATTGTTAATTTTCTTCGGTTTTCTATTTGAGATTTTTAGATTTGATAGGGAAGCTGAGAGGTCAAATATACTGTTAAGATTTTACACCTTCACAATTACAGTGGAACGTTTTACCCAGGAAATTGTCTAAAAGGGATTGAATTTGTTGTTGCCTAATTGTTTTTTGGTAGGTTTCCAAAATGCATTTCTTCCATCTATAGCATTTCTTAATGTTACTCAGTTCCTTTGGCTTTGATGCCTCATGATTGAGTATTGCTCTGGTTAAGTAGACTGTGATTTTGCTGTGGTCTGATAGGGGTGTCAGTGGGCTGACTGTGAACGCTCTGAGAGACTCTGGGTTGAGGTCAGTGATAAAGTAGTCTACAGTACTACTGCCAAGAGATGAGCTATAGGTGTACCTACCATAGGAGTCCCCTCGAAGCCTACCGTTGACTATGTACATACCCAGCGTGCGACAGAGCTGCAGGAGTTGTGACCCGTTTTTGTTGGTTATGTTGTCATAGTTGTGCCTAGGGGGGCATATGTGGGAGGGAATGCTGTCACCTCCAGGCAGGTGTTTGTCTCCCCCTGTGTGCTGAGGGTGTCAGGTTCTTGTCCGGTTCTGGCATTTAGGTCGCCACATACTAGTACATGTCCCTGGGCCTGGAAATGATTGATTCTTGTGGGGGGATATAGGTAGCACACAGGAGGACATTTTTCTCTGTTAGGATCATTTCCTTTTGAATTCTAGCCAAATGTAGAATGTTCCTGTTTTGATTAATTTAATGGAGTGAGTTAGGTCTGCTCTATACCAAATTAGCATACCCCCTGAGTCCCTTCCCTGTTTCACACCTGGTAGTTTGGTGGATGGGACTACCAGCTCTCTGTAACCTAGAGGGCAACCAGTGGGCCCGTCTCCTCTATACCAGGTTTCTTGCAGGATGACAATGTCTGTATTACCGATTTCTTCTCTTTAGGCCAAAGGCAGATGACCTCAGGCCTTGGATATTCCAGGATAATATAGTGAAGGCTTTTTGTTCCATAGTGTCCAATGTTGTTGGTCGTGGTTTGGCCTCAGGCCAGTAAGTGTGAGCAGAGCCTGCTGAGCATCTTGTACATGCCATTGGCTTGGGCGAGTGGGGGTTGGGACTGTTTGCCCGCTCACTAACCGGGCGTATGTGTGGCTTCCATGTTGAGGCCCTCTTTGCGGGGTTGGGGTGCATGGGGTGGGCAGGAGTGGCATAGGTCTGATCTGAGGGGGCCTAAATGGGGTGTGGGCATGGTTGACGTGGGGGGGTGTTGATTGGTTGGGGTGGGGGTGTGGATGTGTCTGGGTGTACTGTGGTCTGGATGTAATTCCTCTTGGCGTGGGTCCTCTATGTGTAGGTCCAGGGGGGGGTCCTGCAGATCTGGGAGGGTGTCTCGCTGGTCTGGGTGGGGTTTCTATTGATCTGTTGCTCCTGTGTGAAGTGTTGGGGATACGTTTGAGAGCGATGTCCTTTAGAGTTCGGGCAAAGGTGGGCACTGCTGCCTTTTAGAGGTGGACCTGGTCATAGAGGCTGTTCAAGTCCAGGGTGGAGTGGTGGGCCAGGAAAACGTTTGGTTTGAGGCACAGTCACGGGAAATACTTGCATTTACCCGCTGTATTGTGGCAGGGTCTTTTCGTGGTAGCAGGGTGGAGATAACCACTTGTGCGTTGGGGAAAGTAGAAGAAGCCTTTTCAATCACTCCCTTCAGTGCTGTGGCCACTCTTTCCTGCTGTGCTCTCAGGTCGTTTGTGCCTGTGTGTATTATTATGTGGCTGGGTGAGCCTAGTTTGGCCTCAGACAGAAGGTCTAGGGCGCGCTGGGTGTTTGTTTTCTTCTATATATTTCCCATTTGAGTCCATAAGTAGTACAATCAGTGTCTTGTGTTTGTCCTCAGTGGGTGTGGGGGGGTTGTCAGAAGGGTTATCAGGGTGGCTGACAGGGGGGGTGCTCAGAGGGGGTGAGAGCCTCTGGGCTTGGGGTTCTTCATTTGTCTGTTCTGCTGTGATGTCGACTCTATGGTCAGGGTCTGGTGTGAACTGTTCTGCTGTGGTGTCGACTCTATGGTCAGGGTCTGGTGTGGAATGTTCTGCTGTGGTGTCGAGACTTTTGTTGGGTGCTGAGGTGGGCTGTCCTCACTCTCTCTCTCTCTCTACACCCGTTCTCTCTCTCTCTCTACCCTCACTCTCTCTGTCTCTCTCTCTCTCTACCCTTACTATCCCTCTCTCTCTCTACCTTCTCTCTCTCTACCTTCTCTCTCTCTACCCTCACTCTCTCTCTACCTTCTCTCTCTCTACCCTCACTCTCTCTCTACCCTCTCTGTCATTCTCTCTCTACCCTCTCTCTCTCTACACCCGTTCTCTCTCTCTCTCTACCCTCTCTCTTTCTCTATCCTCTCTCTCTCTCTACCCTCTTTCTCTACCCTCTCTCTCTCTCTACCCTCTCTCTTTCTCTACCCCCTCTCTACCCCCTCTCTCTCTACCCTCACTCTCTCTCTACCCTCACTCTCTCTCTACCCTCTCTCTTTCTCTGCCGTCTCTCTCTCTCTCCACCCACCCTCACTCTCTCTACTCTCTCTCTCTCTCTCTACCCTCACTCTCTATATACTCTCTCTCTACCCTCACTCTCTCTATATACTCTCTCTCTACCCTCACTGACTCTCTCACTACCCTATCTCTCTGTCTCTCTCTCTCTCTTCTACCATCTCTCTCTCTACCCTCCCTCTCTCTATACTCTCATTCTCTCTCTCTCTACCCTCTCTCTCTCTACCCTCTCTCTCACTCTCTCTCTACCATCTCACTCTCTCTCTACCATCTCACTCTCTCTCTCTACTATCACTCTCTCACTCTCTACCCTCCCTCTCTCTCTATACTCTCATTCTCTCTCTCTCTATACTCTCTCTCTCTACCCTCTCTCTCTCTACCTTCTCTCTCTCTATCCTCACTCTCTCTCTACCCTCTCTGTCATTCTCTCTCTAACCCTCACTCTCTCACTCTCTCTCTCTACCCTCTCTGTCATTCTCTCTCTACCCTCACTCTCTCTCTTTCTCTACGCCCTCTCTCTCTCTACCCTCTCTCTCTCTTTCTCTACCCTCTCTCTCTCTCTCTCTCTCTCTACCCTCACTCACTCTCTCTACCCTCTCTGTCTCTCTCTCTCTACCCTCTCTCTCTCTTTATACTCTCATTCTCTCTCTACCCTCTCTCTCTCTCTACCCTCTCTCTCTCTCTACCCTCTCTCTCTCTACCCCCACTGTCTCTCTACCCTCTCTCTCTCTACCCTAACTCTCTCTCTCTACCCTCACTCTCTCTCTACCTTCTCTCTCTCTCTCTCTACCCCCTCTCTCTCTCTTCTCTCTACCCTCACTCTCTCTATATACTCTCTCTCTCTACCTTCTCTACCTTCTCTCTCTAACCTCTCTCTCTACCCCCTCTCTCTCTACCCTCTCTCTTTCTCTACCCTCTATCTCTCTCTACCCTCTATCTCTCTCTACCCTCATTCTCTCTATATACTCTCTCTACCCTCACTCTCTCTCTACCCTCACTCTCTCTCTCTCTCTCTCTCTCTCTCTCTCTCTCTCTCTCTCTCTCTCTACCATCTCTCTCTCTACCCTCTCTCTCTCGCTACCCTCTCTCTTTCTCTGCAGTCTCTCTCTCTCTCTACCCTCTCTCTTTCTCTGCAGTCTCTCTCTCTCTCTACCCTCACTCTCCCTCTCTGCCATCTCTCTTTCTCTACCCTCTCTCTCTCTACCCTCACCCTCTCTCTCTACCCTCTCTCTCTCTCTACCACCACCGTCTCTCTACCCTCTCTCTCTCTACCCTCTCTCTTTCTACCCTCTCTCTTTCTACCCTCTCTCTCTCTAACCTCACTCTCTCTCTACCCTCTCTCTTTCTCTGCCGTGTCTCTCTCTACCCTCACTCTCTCTACTCTCTCTCTCTCTCTACCCTCACTCTCTCTATATATACTCTCTCTCTACCCTCACTGACTCTCTCACTACCCTATCTCTCTCTCTCTCTCTACCATCTTTCTCTACCCCCTCTCTACCCCCCCTCTCTCTCTACCCTCACTATCTCTCTCTCTACCTTCTCTCTCTCTCTACCCTCACTATCTCTCTCTCTACCTTCTCTCTCTCTCTACCCTCACTCTCTCACTCTCTACCCTCTCTCTTTCTCTGCCATCTCTCTCACTCTCTACCCTCTCTCTTCTCTGCCATCTCTCTCTCTCTCTACCCTCACTCTCTATCTCTTTCTCTCTCTCTACCCTCTCTCTCTACCCTGTCTCTCTCTCTACCCTGTCTCTCTCTCTACCCTGTCTCTCTCTCTACCCTCACTCTCTCTCTCTTTCTCTACGCCCTCTCTCTCTACCCTCTCTCTCTCTTTCTCTACCCTCTCTCTCTCTCTCTACCCTCCCTCTCTCTTTATACTCTCATTCTCTCTCTCTACCCTCTCTCTCTCTCTACCATCTCTTTCTCTATATACTCTCTCTTTACCCTCAATCTCTCTCTGCCATCTCTCTTTCTCTACCCTCTCTCTCTCTACCCTCTCTCTCTCTCTCTCTCTCTCTCTCTACCCCTACTGTCTCTCTTCCCTCTCTCTTTCTACCCTCTCTCTCTCTCTCTCTCTACCCTCTCTCTTTCTACCCTCTCTCTCTCTACCACCTAACTTTCTCTCTCTTTACTCACTCTCTCCCTAACTCTCTCTCTCTCTACCCTCAGTCTCTCTCTACCCTAACTTTCTCTCTCTTTACTCACTCTCTCTCTACCCTCACTCTCTCTATATACTCTCTCTCTCTCTCTCTCTCTCTCTCGCTCTCTCTACCTTCTCTACCTTCTCTCTCTAACCTCTCTCTCTACCCCCTCTCTCTCTCTACCCTCTCTCTGCCATCTCTCTCTCTACCCTCTCTCTACCCTCTCTCTTTCTCTACCCTCTATCTCTCTCTACCCTCACTCTCTCTACTCTCTCTCTCTCTACCCTCATTCTCTCTATATACTCTCTCTCTACACTCACGCTCTCTCTCTACCCTCACTCTCTCTCTCTCTCTCTCTCTCTATACCATCTCTCTCTCTACCCTCTCTCTCTCTCTACCCTCTCTCTCTCTCTCTCTCTACCCTCTCTCTTTCTCTGCAGTCTCTCTCTCTCTCTACCCTCACTCTCTCTCTCTGCCATCTCTCTTTCTCTCTACCCTCCCTCTCTCTATACTCTCATTGTCTCTCTCTACCCTCTCTCTCACTCTCTCTACCATCTCACTCTCTCTCTACCATCTCACTCTCTCTATACTCTCATTCTCTCTCTCTACCCTCTCTCTCTCTCTACCCTCCCTCTCTCTCTATACTCTCATTCTCTCTCTCTCGCTACTCTCTCTCTACCCTGTCTCTCTCTCTACCCTCTCTCTCTCTACCTTCTTTCTCTCTACCCTCACTCTCTCTCTATACTCTCATTCTCTCTCTCTACTCTCTCTCTCTCTACCCTGTCTCTCCCTCTACCCTGTCTCTCTCTACCCTCACTCTCTCTCTACCCTCACTCTCTCTCTCTTTCTCTACGCCCTCTCTCTCTCTCTACCCTCTCTCTCTCTTTCTCTACCCTCTCTCTCTCTCTACCCACACTCACTCTCTCTACCCTCTCTCTCTACCATCTCACTCTCTCTCTACCCTTTCTCTCTCTCTACCATCTTTTTCTCTATATACTCTCTCTCTACCCTCACTCTCTCTCTGCCATCTCTCTTTCTCTACCCTCTCTCTCTCTACCCTCTCTCTCTCTACCCCCACTGTCTCTCTTCCCTCTCTCTTTCTACCCTCTCTCTCTCTACCCTCTCTCTTTCTACCCTCTCTCTCTCTCTACCCTAACTTTCTCTCTCTTTACTCACTCTCTCTACCCTCAGTCTCTCTCTACCCTAAGTCTCTCTCTACCCTCACTCTCTCTCTCTTCTCTCTACCCTTACTCTCTCTATATACTCTCTCTCTCTCTCTCTACCTTCTCTACCTTCTCTCTCTAACCTCTCTCTACCCCCTCTATCTCTACCCTCTCTCTGCCATCTCTCTCTCTACCCTTTCTCTACCCTCTCTCTTTCTCTACCCTCTATCTCTCTCTACCCTCACTCTCTCTCTACCCTCTCTCTACCCTTTCTCTCTCTCTCTCTACCATCTCTCTACCCTCTCTCTCATTCTCTACCCCCTCTCTACCCCCTCTCTTTCTCTCTACCCTCACTATCTCTCTAACCTCTCTCTCTACACTCTCTCTCTCTACCTTCTCTCTCTCTCTCTACCCTCACTCTCTCTATCTCTACCATCTCTCTTTCTCTGCAGTCTCTCTCTCTCTCTCTACCCTCACTCCTTCTCTCTGCCATCTCTCTTTCTCTAACCTCTCTCTCTCTACCCTCACCCTCTCTCTCTACCCTCTCTCTCTCTCTCTCTCTCTTTCTCTCTACCATCTCTCTACCCTCTCTCTCATTCTCTACCCCCTCTCTACCCCCTCTCTCTCTCTCTACCCTCACTCTCTCTCTACCCTCTCTCTCTCTCTCTACCCTCTCTCTCTACCTTCTCTCTCTCTACCCTCACACTCTCTCTCTACTCTCTCTCTACCTTCTCTGTGTCTCTTTACCATCTCTTTCTCTATATACTCTCTCTCTACCCTCACTCTCTCTCTACCCTCACTATCTCTCTCTCTCTACCCTCTCTCTCTCTACCTTCTCTCTCTCTCTACCCTCTCTGTCATTCTCTCTCTACCCTCACTCTCTCTCGCTCTCTCTACGCCCTTTCTCTCTCTACCCTCACTCTCTCTCGCTCTCTCTACGCCCTTCTCTCTCTACCATCTCACTCTCTCTCTACCCTTTCTCTCTCTCTACCATCTCTTTCTCTATATACTCTCTCTCTACCCTCACTCTCTCTCTACCATCTCACTCTCTCTCTACCCTTTCTCTCTCTCTACCATCTCTTTCTCTATATACTCTCTCTCTACCCTCACTCTCTCTCTGCCATCTCTCTTTCTCTACCCTCTCTCTCTCTACCCTCTCTCTCTCTCTCTCTCTACCCCCACTGTCTCTCTTCCCTCTCTCTTTCTACCCTCTCTCTCTCTTTCTACCCTCTCTCTCTCTACCCTAACTTTCTCTCTCATTACTCACTCTCTCCCTAACTCTCTCTCTCTCTACCCTCAGTCTCTCTCTACACTAACTCTCTCTCTACCCTCACTCTCTCTCTCTTCTCTCTACCCTCACTCTCTCTATATACTCTCTCTCTCTCTCTCTCTACCTTCTCTACCTTCTCTCTCTAACCTCTCTCTACCCCCTCTCTCTACACTCTCTGCCATCTCTCTCTCTACCCTTTCTCTACCCTCTCTCTTTCTCTACCCTCTATCTCTCTCTACCCTCACTCTCTCTCTACCCTCTCTCTACCCCCTCTCTCTCTCTCTCTCTACCATCTCTCTCTCTACCCTCTCTCTCATTCTCTACCCCCTCTATACCCCCTCTCTCTCTCTCTCTACCCTCACTATCTCTCTAACCTCTCTCTCTACACTCTCTCTCTCTACCTTCTCTCTCTCTCTACCCTCACTCTCTCTCTCTACCATCTCTCTTTCTCTGCAGTCTCTCTCTCTCTCTCTACCCTCACTCCTTCTCTCTGCCATCTCTCTTTCTCGACCCTCTCTCTCTACCCTCACCCTCTCTCTCTACGCTCTCTCTCTACCCCCACTGTCTCTCTACTCTCTCTCTCTCTCTCTACCCTCTCTCTTTCTCTGCTGTCTCTCTCTCTACCCTCACGCTCTCTCTACCCTCTCACTACCCTCTCTCTCTCTACCTTCTCTCTCTCTACCCTCACACTCTCTCTCTCTCTACCCTCTCTCTCTCTACCCTCTCTCTCTACCCTCTGTCTACCCTCTCTCTCTCTACTCTCTCTCTACCTTCTCTGTCTCTCTCTACCATCTCTTTCTCTATATACTCTCTCTCTACCCCCACTCTCTCTCTACCCTCTCTCTCTATACCTTCTCTCTCTCTACCCTCACTCTCTCTCTCTACCCTCTCTGTCATTCTCTCTCTACCCTCACTCTCTCTCTCTCTCTACGCCCTTTCTCTCTCTCTACCCTCACGCTCTCTCTCTACCCTCTCTCTCTCTCTACCCTCTCTCTCTCTTTCTCTACAGTCTCTCTCTCTCTACTCACTCTCTCTGCCATCTCTCTTTCTCTACCCTCTCTCTCTCTACCCTCACCCTGTCTCTCTACCCTCTATCTCTACCCTCTCTCTTTCTACCCTCTCTCTCTCTACCCTCTCTCTTTCTACCCTCTCTCTCTCTACCCTAACTTTCTCTCTCTTTACTCACTCTCTCCCTAACTCACTCTCTCTCTACCCTCTCTCTTTCTCTGCCGTCTCTCTCTCTACCCTCACTCTCTCTACTCTCTCTCTCTCTACCCTCACTCTCTCTATATACTCTCTCTCTACCCTCACTGTCTCTATATACTCTCTCTCTACCCTCACTGACTCTCTCACTACCCTATCTCTCTCTCTCTCTCTACCATCTCTCTCTCTACCCTCTCTTTCTTTCTCTACCCACTCTCTACCCCCTCTCTCTCTCTACCCTCACTATCTCTCTAACCTCTCTCTCTCTACCTTCTCTCTCTCTCTACCCTTTCTCTCTCTCTACCATCTCTTTCTCTATATACTCTCTCTCTACCATCTCACTCTCTCTACCCTTTCTCTCTCTCTACCATCTCTTTCTCTATATACTCTCTCTCTACCCTCACTCTCTCTCTGCCATCTCTCTTTCTCTACCCTCTCTCTCTCTCTACCCTCTCTCTCTCTCTACCCCCACTGTCTCTCTTCCCTCTCTCTTTCTACCCTCTCTCTCTCTTTCTACCCTCTCTCTCTCTACCCTAACTTTCTCTCTCATTACTCACTCTCTCCCTAACTCTCTCTCTCTCTACCCTCAGTCTCTCTCTACCCTCACTCTCTCTCTCTCTTCTCTCTACCCTCACTCTCTCTATATACTCTCTCTCTCTCTCTCTCTCTCTCTCTACCTTCTCTACCTTCTCTCTCTAACCTCTCTCTACCCCCTCTCTCTATACCTTCTCTCTCTCTACCCTCACTCTCTCTCTCTACCCTCTCTGTCATTCTCTCTCTACCCTCACTCTCTCTCTCTCTCTACGCCCTTTCTCTCTCTCTACCCTCACGCTCTCTCTCTACCCTCTCTCACTCTCTCTACCCTCTCTCTCTCTTTCTCTACCCTCTCTCTCTCTCTACTCACTCTCTCTGCCATCTCTCTTTCTCTACCCTCTCTCTCTCTACCCTCACCCTGTCTCTCTGCCCTCTATCTCTACCCTCTCTCTTTCTACCCTCTCTCTCTCTACCCTCTCTCTCTCTACCCTCTCTCTTTCTACCCTCTCTCTCTCTACCCTAACTTTCTCTCTCTTTACTCACTCTCTCCCTAACTCACTCTCTCTCTACCCCTCTCTCTTTCTCTGCTATCTCTCTCTCTCTCTACCCTCTCTCTCTCTCTCTACCCTCACTCTTTCTCTGCTGTCTCTCTCTCTACCCTCACTCTCTCTCTACCCTCACTCTCTCTCTCTCTACCCTCTCTCTCTCTCTCTCTACCCTCTCTCTCACTCTCTCTAGCATCTCACTCTCTCTCTACCATCTCACTCTCTCTCTCTACCATCTCACTCTCTCTCTACTCTCTCTCTACCCTGTCTCTCTCTACCCTCTCTCTCTCTACCTTCTCTCTCTCTACCCTCACTCTCTCTCATTCTCTCTCTACCCTCACTCTCTCACTCTCTCTCTCTACCCTCTCTGTCATTCTCTCTCTACCCTCACTCTCTCTCTCTTTCTCTACGCCCTCTCTCTCTCTCTCTCTACCCTCACTCACTCTGAGTGATGCACTCTGGATGTCTAATATTTGCTGTGCTGTCTATTTGAGATGAAATGAACATTGTGGACAGTTTTCAGCAAGTAGCAGCATGGAAATACAGAAATAAGCACTTTTCCATAAACAAGCTCTAAATCACTTTTGATGCACTCTGGATGTCCAATTTTTACTGTGCTGTCTATTTGAGATGAAATGAACATTGTGGACAGTTTTCAGCAAGTTGCAAAATGGAAATGCAGAAATAAGCACTTTTCCATAAACAAGCTCTAAATCATGTTTGATGCACTCTGGATTAAAAAAATGTTTTTGTTATGTTTATTCGAGATGTTTTGAAAGCACTGTAGACTGTTTTCAAGCAAGTTGCAACAATGAAATACAGAAATAAGCACTTTTCCATGAACCAGCTCTAAATCATGTTTGATGCACTCTGGATGTCCAATGTTTTGCTCTGCTGTCTATTTGAGATGAAATAAACATTGTGGACAGTTTTCAGCAAGTTGCAACATGGAAATAATGAAATAAGCACTTTTCCATGAACCAGCTCTAAAACATGTTTGATGCACTCTGGATAAATTTTTTTTTTTGTTATGTTTATTCGAGATGTTATGAACATTGTGGACAGTTTTCAGCAAGTAGCAGCATGGAAATACAGAAATAAGCACTTTTCCATAAACAAGCTCTAAATCATGTTTGATGCACTCTGGATAAAAAAATGTTTTTGTTATGTTTATTCGAGATGTTATGAAAACACTGTAGACTGTTTTTCAAGCAAGTTGCAACATGGAAATGCAGAACTAGGCACTTTTCCATAAACAAGCTCTAAATTATGTTTGATGCACTCTGGATGTCTAATATTTGCTGTGCTGTCTATTTGAGATGAAATGAACATTGTGGACCGTTTTCAGCAAGTAGCAGCATGGAAATACAGAAATAAGCACTTTTCCATAAACAAGCTCTAAATCATGTTTGATGCACTCTGGATGTCCAATTTTTACTGTGCTGTCTGTTTGAGATGAAATGAACATTGTGGACCGTTTTCAGCAAGTTGCAACATGGAAATACAGAAATAAGCACTTTTCCATAAACAAGCTCTAAATCATGTTTGATAAAAAAATGTTTTTATGTTTATTCGAGATGTTATGAAAACACTGTAGACTGTTTTTCAAGCAAGTTGCAACATTGAAATGCAGAACTAAGCACTTTTCCATAAACAAGCTCTAAATTATGTTTGATGCACTCTGGATGTCTAATATTTGCTGTGCTGTCTATTTGAGATGAAATGAACATTGTGGACCGTTTTCAGCAAGTAGCAGCATGGAAATACAGAAATAAGCACTTTTCCATAAACAAGCTCTAAATCATGTTTGATGCACTCTGGATAAAAAATTTTTTTTGTTATGTTTATTCGAGATGTTATGAAAACACTGTAGACTGTTTTTCAAGCAAGTTGCAACATTGAAATGCAGAACTAAGCACTTTTCCATAAACAAGCTCTAAATTATGTTTGATGCACTCTGGATGTCTAATATTTGCTGTGCTGTCTATTTGAGATGAAATGAACATTGTGGACCGTTTTCAGCAAGTACAGCATGGAAATACAGAAATAAGCACTTTTCCATAAACAAGCTCTAAATCACTTTTGATGCACTCTGGATGTCCAATTTTTACTGTGCTGTCTATTTGAGATGAAATGAACATTGTGGACAGTTTTCAGCAAGTTGCAACATGGAAATGCAGAAATAAGCACTTTTCCATAAACAAGCTCTAAATCATGTTTGATGCACTCTGGATAAAAAAATGTTTTTGTTATGTTTATTCGAGATGTTTTGAAAGCACTGTAGACTGTTTTCAAGCAAGTTGCAACAATGAAATACAGAAATAAGCACTTTTCCATGAACCAGCTCTAAATCATGTTTGATGCACTCTGGATGTCAAATTTTTTGCTCTGCTGTCTATTTGAGATGAAATAAACATTGTGGACAGTTTTCAGCAAGTTGCAACATGGAAATAATGAAATAAGCAGTTTTCCATGAACCAGCTCTAAAACATGTTTGATGCACTCTGGATAAAAAATGTTTTTGTTATGTTTATTCGAGATGTTATGAACATTGTGGACAGTTTTCAGCAAGTAGCAGCATGGAAATACAGAAATAAGCACTTTTCCATAAACAAGCTCTAAATTATGTTTGATGCACTCTGGATAAAAAAAATTTTTTGTTATGTTTATTCGAGATGTTATGAAAACACTGTAGACTGTTTTTCAAGCAAGTTGCAACATGGAAATGCAGAACTAACTACTTTTCCATAAACAAGCTCTAAATTATGTTTGATGCACTCTGGATGTCTAATATTTGCTGTGCTGTCTATTTGAGATGAAATGAACATTGTGGACCGTTTTCAGCAAGTAGCAGCATGGAAATACAGAAATAAGCACTTTTCCATAAACAAGCTCTAAATCATGTTTGATGCACTCTGGATAAAAAAATGTTTTTGTTATGTTTATTCGAGATGTTATGAAAACACTGTAGACTGTTTTTCAAGCAAGTTGCAACATTGAAATGCAGAAATAAGCACTTTTCCATAAACAAGCTCTAAATTATGTTTGATGCACTCTGGAAGTCTAATATTTGCTGTGCTGTCTATTTGAGATGAAATGAACATTGTGGACAGTTTTCAGCAAGTAGCAGCATGGAAATACAGAAATAAGCACTTTTCCATAAACAAGCTCTAAATCACTTTTGATGCACTCTGGATGTCCAATTTTTACTGTGCTGTCTATTTGAGATGAAATGAACATTGTGGACCGTTTTCAGCAAGTTGCAACATGGAAATACAGAAATAAGCACTTTTCCATAAACAAGCTCTAAATCATTTTTGATGCACTCTGGATGTCCAATTTTTACTGTGCTGTCTATTTGAGATGAAATGAACATTGTGGACACTTTTCAGCAAGTTGCAACATGGAAATGCAGAAATAAGCACTTTTCCATAAACAAGCTCTAAATCATGTTTGATGCACTCTGGATAAAAAAATGTTTTTGTTATGTTTGTTCGAGATGTTTTGAAAGCACTGTAGACTGTTTTCAAGCAAGTTGCAACAATGAAATACAGAAATAAGCACTTTTCCATGAACCAGCTCTAAATCATGTTTGATGCACTCTGGATGTCCAATTTTTTGCTCTGCTGTCTATTTGAGATGAAATAAACATTGTGGACAGTTTTCAGCAAGTTGCAACATGGAAATAATGAAATAAGCAGTTTTCCATGAACCAGCTCTAAAACATGTTTGATGCACTCTGGATAAAAAAATTTTTTGTTATGTTTATTCGAGATGTTATGAACATTGTGGACAGTTTTCAGCAAGTAGCAACATGGAAATGCAGAACTAACTACTTTTCCATAAACAAGCTCTAAATTATGTTTGATGCACTCTGGATGTCTAATATTTGCTGTGCTGTCTATTTGAGATGAAATGAACATTGTGGACCGTTTTCAGCAAGTAGCAGCATGGAAATACAGAAATAAGCACTTTTCCATAAACAAGCTCTAAATCATGTTTGATGCACTCTGGATAAAATTTTTTTTTTGTTATGTTTATTCGAGATGTTATGAAAACACTGTAGACTGTTTTTCAAGCAAGTTGCAACATTGAAATGCAGAAATAAGCACTTTTCCATAAACAAGCTCTAAATTATGTTTGATGCACTCTGGAAGTCTAATATTTGCTGTGCTGTCTATTTGAGATGAAATGAACATTGTGGACAGTTTTCAGCAAGTAGCAGCATGGAAATACAGAAATAAGCACTTTTCCATAAACAAGCTCTAAATCACTTTTGATGCACTCTGGATGTCCAATTTCTACTGTGCTGTCTATTTGAGATGAAATGAACATTGTGGACAGTTTTCAGCAAGTTGCAAAATGGAAATGCAGAAATAAGCACTTTTCCATAAACAAGCTCTAAATCATGTTTGATAAAAAAATGTTTTTATGTTTATTCGAGATGTTATGAAAACACTGTAGACTGTTTTTCAAGCAAGTTGCAACATTGAAATGCAGAACTAAGCACTTTTCCATAAACAAGCTCTAAATTATGTTTGATGCACTCTGGATGTCTAATATTTGCTGTGCTGTCTATTTGAGATGAAATGAACATTGTGGACCGTTTTCAGCAAGTAGCAGCATGGAAATACAGAAATAAGCACTTTTCCATAAACAAGCTCTAAATCACTTTTGATGCACTCTGGATGTCCAATTTTTACTGTGCTGTCTATTTGAGATGAAATGAACATTGTGGACAGTTTTCAGCAAGTTGCAACATGGAAATGCAGAAATAAGCACTTTTCCATAAACAAGCTCTAAATCATGTTTGATGCACTCTGGATAAAAAAATGTTTTTGTTATGTTTATTCGAGATGTTTTGAAAGCACTGTAGACTGTTTTCAAGCAAGTTGCAACAATGAAATACAGAAATAAGCACTTTTCCATGAACCAGCTCTAAATCATGTTTGATGCACTCTGGATGTCCAATTTTTTGCTCTGCTGTCTATTTGAGATGAAATAAACATTGTGGACAGTTTTCAGCAAGTTGCAACATGGAAATAATGAAATAAGCAGTTTTCCATGAACCAGCTCTAAAACATGTTTGATGCACTCTGGATAAAAAAATGTTTTTGTTATGTTTATTCGAGATGTTATGAACATTGTGGACAGTTTTCAGCAAGTAGCAGCATGGAAATACAGAAATAAGCACTTTTCCATAAACAAGCTCTAAATTATGTTTGATGCACTCTGGATAAAAAAATGTTTTTGTTATGTTTATTCGAGATGTTATGAAAACACTGTAGACTGTTTTTCAAGCAAGTTGCAACATGGAAATGCAGAACTAACTACTTTTCCATAAACAAGCTCTAAATTATGTTTGATGCACTCTGGATGTCTAATATTTGCTGTGCTGTCTATTTGAGATGAAATGAACATTGTGGACCGTTTTCAGCAAGTAGCAGCATGGAAATACAGAAATAAGCACTTTTCCATAAACAAGCTCTAAATCATGTTTGATGCACTCTGGATAAAAAAATGTTTTTGTTATGTTTATTCGAGATGTTATGAAAACACTGTAGACTGTTTTTCAAGCAAGTTGCAACATTGAAATGCAGAAATAAGCACTTTTCCATAAACAAGCTCTAAATTATGTTTGATGCACTCTGGAAGTCTAATATTTGCTGTGCTGTCTATTTGAGATGAAATGAACATTGTGGACAGTTTTCAGCAAGTAGCAGCATGGAAATACAGAAATAAGCACTTTTCCATAAACAAGCTCTAAATCACTTTTGATGCACTCTGGATGTCCAATTTTTACTGTGCTGTCTATTTGAGATGAAATGAACATTGTGGACCGTTTTCAGCAAGTTGCAACATGGAAATACAGAAATAAGCACTTTTCCATAAACAAGCTCTAAATCATTTTTGATGCACTCTGGATGTCCAATTTTTACTGTGCTGTCTATTTGAGATGAAATGAACATTGTGGACACTTTTCAGCAAGTTGCAACATGGAAATGCAGAAATAAGCACTTTTCCATAAACAAGCTCTAAATCATGTTTGATGCACTCTGGATAAAAAAATGTTTTTGTTATGTTTGTTCGAGATGTTTTGAAAGCACTGTAGACTGTTTTCAAGCAAGTTGCAACAATGAAATACAGAAATAAGCACTTTTCCATGAACCAGCTCTAAATCATGTTTGATGCACTCTGGATGTCCAATTTTTTGCTCTGCTGTCTATTTGAGATGAAATAAACATTGTGGACAGTTTTCAGCAAGTTGCAACATGGAAATAATGAAATAAGCACTTTTCCATGAACCAGCTCTAAAACATGTTTGATGCACTCTGGATAAAAAAATGTTTTTGTTATGTTTATTCGAGATGTTATGAACATTGTGGACAGTTTTCAGCAAGTAGCAACATGGAAATGCAGAACTAACTACTTTTCCATAAACAAGCTCTAAATTATGTTTGATGCACTCTGGATGTCTAATATTTGCTGTGCTGTCTATTTGAGATGAAATGAACATTGTGGACCGTTTTCAGCAAGTAGCAGCATGGAAATACAGAAATAAGCACTTTTCCATAAACAAGCTCTAAATCATGTTTGATGCACTCTGGATAAAAAAATGTTTTTGTTATGTTTATTCGAGATGTTATGAAAACACTGTAGACTGTTTTTCAAGCAAGTTGCAACATTGAAATGCAGAAATAAGCACTTTTCCATAAACAAGCTCTAAATTATGTTTGATGCACTCTGGAAGTCTAATATTTGCTGTGCTGTCTATTTGAGATGAAATGAACATTGTGGACAGTTTTCAGCAAGTAGCAGCATGGAAATACAGAAATAAGCACTTTTCCATAAACTAGCTCTAAATCACTTTTGATGCACTCTGGATGTCCAATTTTTACTGTGCTGTCTATTTGAGATGAAATGAACATTGTGGACAGTTTTCAGCAAGTTGCAAAATGGAAATGCAGAAATAAGCACTTTTCCATAAACAAGCTCTAAATCATGTTTGATAAAAAAATGTTTTTATGTTTATTCGAGATGTTATGAAAACACTGTAGACTGTTTTTCAAGCAAGTTGCAACATTGAAATGCAGAACTAAGCACTTTTCCATAAACAAGCTCTAAATTATGTTTGATGCACTCTGGATGTCTAATATTTGCTGTGCTGTCTATTTGAGATGAAATGAACATTGTGGACCGTTTTCAGCAAGTAGCAGCATGGAAATACAGAAATAAGCACTTTTCCATAAACAAGCTCTAAATCACTTTTGATGCACTCTGGATGTCCAATTTTTACTGTGCTGTCTATTTGAGATGAAATGAACATTGTGGACAGTTTTCAGCAAGTTGCAACATGGAAATGCAGAAATAAGCACTTTTCCATAAACAAGCTCTAAATCATGTTTGATGCACTCTGGATGTCCAATTTCTTGCTGTGCTGTCTATTTGAGATGAATGAACATTGTGGACTGTTTTCAGCAAGTTGCAACATGGAAATACAGAAATAAGCACTTTTCCATAAACAAGCTCTAAATCATGTTTGATGCACTCTGGATGTCCAATTCTTGCTGTGCTCTCTATTTGAGGTGAAATGAACATGTTGGACAGTTTTCAGCAAGTTGCATCATTGAAATGCAGAAATAAGCACTTTTCCATAAAAAAGCTCTAAATCATGTTTGATGCCCTATGAATGTCCAATTTTTGCTGTGCTGTCTATTTGAGGTGAAATGAACATTGTGGACAGTTTTCAGCAAGTTGCAACATGGAAATAATGAAATAAGCACTTTTCCACGAACAAGCTCTAAATCATGTTTGATGCACTCTGGATGTCCAATTTTTGCTGTGCTGTCTATTTGAGGTGAAATGAACACGTTGGACAGTTTTCAGCAAGTTGCAACATGGAAATACAGAAATAAGCACTTTTCCATAAACAAGCTCTAAATCATGTTTTGATGCACTCTGGATAAAAAAATGTTTTTGTTATGTTTATTCGAGATGTTATGAAAGCACTGTAGACTGTTTTCAGCAAGTTGCTACATGGAAATACAGAAATAAGCACTTTTCCATAAACAAGCTCTAAATCATGTTTGATGCACTCTGGATGTCCAATTTTTGCTGTGCTGTCTATTTGAGGTGAAATGAACACGTTGGACAGTTTTCAGCAAGTTGCAACATTGAAATGCAGAAATAAGCACTTTTCCATAAAAAAGCTCTAAATCATGTTTGATGCCCTCTGAATGTCCAATTTTTGATGTGCTGTCTATTTGAAGTGAAATGAACACGTTGGACAGTTTTCAGCAAGTTGCAACATTGAAATGCAGAAATAAGCACTTTTCCATAAACAAGCTCTAAATTATGTTTGATGCACTCTGGAAGTCTAATATTTGCTGTGCTGTCTATTTGAGATGAAATGAACATTGTGGACAGTTTTCAGCAAGTAGCAGCATGGAAATACAGAAATAAGCACTTTTCCATAAACAGGCTCTAAATCATTTTTGATGCACTCTGGATGTCCAATTTTTACTGTGCTGTCTATTTGAGATGAAATGAACATTGTGGACTGTTTTCAGCAAGTTGCAACATGGAAATACAGAAATAAGCACTTTTCCATAAACAAGCTCTAAATCATGTTTGATGCACTCTGGATGTCCAATTTTTGGTGTGCTGTCTATTTGAGGTGAAATGAACACGTTGGACAGTTTTCAGCAAGTTGCAACATGGAAATACAGAAATAAGCACTTTTCCATAAACAAGCTCTAAATCATGTTTTTGATGCACTCTGGATAAAAAAATGTTTTTTATGTTTATTCGAGATGTTATGAAAACACTGTAGACTGTTTTCAGCAAGTTGCAACATGGAAATACAGAAATAAGCACTTTTCCATAAACAAGCTCTAAATCATGTTTGATGCACTCTGGATGTCCAATTTTTGCTGTGCTGTCTATTTGAGGTGAAATGAACACGTTGGACAGTTTTCAGCAAGTTGCAACATTGAAATGCAGAAATAAGCACTTTTCCATAAAAAAGCTCTAAATCATGTTTGATGCCCTCTGAATGTCCAATTTTTGATGTGCTGTCTATTTGAGGTGAAATGAACACGTTGGACAGTTTTCAGCAAGTTGCAACATTGAAATGCAGAAATAAGCACTTTTCCATAAACAAGCTCTAAATTATGTTTGATGCACTCTGGAAGTCTAATATTTGCTGTGCTGTCTATTTGAGATGAAATGAACATTGTGGACAGTTTTCAGCAAGTAGCAGCATGGAAATACAGAAATAAGCACTTTTCCATAAACAAGCTCTAAATCATTTTTGATGCACTCTGGATGTCCAATTTTTACTGTGCTGTCTATTTGAGATGAAATGAACATTGTGGACTGTTTTCAGCAAGTTGCAACATGGAAATACAGAAATAAGCACTTTTCCATAAACAAGCTCTAAATCATGTTTGATGCACTCTGGATGTCCAATTTCTTGCAGTGCTGTCTATTTGAGATGAATGAACATTGTGGACTGTTTTCAGCAAGTTGCAACATGGAAATACAGAAATAAGCACTTTTCCATAAACAAGCTCTAAATCATGTTTGATGCACTCTGGATAAAAAAATGTTTTTGTTATGTTTATTCGAGATGTTTTGAAAGCACTGTAGACTGTTTTCAAGCAAGTTGCAACAATGAAATACAGAAATAAGCACTTTTCCATAAACAAGCTCTAAATTATGTTTGATGCACTCTGGAAGTCTAATATTTGCTGTGCTGTCTATTTGAGATGAAATGAACATTGTGGACAGTTTTCAGCAAGTAGCAGCATGGAAATACAGAAATAAGCACTTTTCCATAAACAAGCTCTAAATCACTTTTGATGCACTCTGGATGTCCAATTTTTACTGTGCTGTATTTTTGAGATGAAATGAACATTGTGGACCGTTTTCAGCAAGTTGCAACATGGAAATACAGAAATAAGCACTTTTCCATAAACAAGCTCTAAATCATTTTTGATGCACTCTGGATGTCCAATTTTTACTGTGCTGTCTATTTGAGATGAAATGAACATTGTGGACACTTTTCAGCAAGTTGCAACATGGAAATGCAGAAATAAGCACTTTTCCATAAACAAGCTCTAAATCATGTTTGATGCACTCTGGATAAAAAAATGTTTTTGTTATGTTTGTTCGAGATGTTTTGAAAGCACTGTAGACTGTTTTCAAGCAAGTTGCAACAATGAAATACAGAAATAAGCACTTTTCCATGAACCAGCTCTAAATCATGTTTGATGCACTCTGGATGTCCAATTTTTTGCTCTGCTGTCTATTTGAGATGAAATAAACATTGTGGACAGTTTTCAGCAAGTTGCAACATGGAAATAATGAAATAAGCACTTTTCCATGAACCAGCTCTAAAACATGTTTGATGCACTCTGGATAAAAAACTGTTTTTGTTATGTTTATTCGAGATGAAATGAACATTGTGGACCGTTTTCTGCAAGTTGCAACATGGAAATACAGAAATAAGCACTTTTCCATAAACAAGCTCTAAATCATTTTTGATGCACTCTGGATGTCCAATTTTTACTGTGCTGTCTATTTGAGATGAAATGAACATTGTGGACACTTTTCAGCAAGTTGCAACATGGAAATGCAGAAATAAGCACTTTTCCATAAACAAGCTCTAAATCATGTTTGATGCACTCTGGATAAAAAAATGTTTTTGTTATGTTTGTTCGAGATGTTTTGAAAGCACTGTAGACTGTTTTCAAGCAAGTTGCAACAATGAAATACAGAAATAAGCACTTTTCCATGAACCAGCTCTAAATCATGTTTGATGCACTCTGGATGTCCAATTTTTTGCTCTGCTGTCTATTTGAGATGAAATAAACATTGTGGACAGTTTTCAGCAAGTTGCAACATGGAAATAATGAAATAAGCACTTTTCCATGAACCAGCTCTAAAACATGTTTGATGCACTCTGGATAAAAAATGTTTTGTTATGTTTATTCGAGATGTTATGAACATTGTGGACAGTTTTCAGCAAGTAGCAACATGGAAATGCAGAACTAACTACTTTTCCATAAACAAGCTCTAAATTATGTTTGATGCACTCTGGATGTCTAATATTTGCTGTGCTGTCTATTTGAGATGAAATGAACATTGTGGACCGTTTTCAGCAAGTAGCAGCATGGAAATACAGAAATAAGCACTTTTCCATAAACAAGCTCTAAATCATGTTTGATGCACTCTGGATAAAAAAATGTTTTTGTTATGTTTATTCGAGATGTTATGAAAACACTGTAGACTGTTTTTCAAGCAAGTTGCAACATTGAAATGCAGAAATAAGCACTTTTCCATAAACAAGCTCTAAATTATGTTTGATGCACTCTGGAAGTCTAATATTTGCTGTGCTGTCTATTTGAGATGAAATGAACATTGTGGACAGTTTTCAGCAAGTAGCAGCATGGAAATACAGAAATAAGCACTTTTCCATAAACAAGCTCTAAATCATGTTTTTGATGCACTCTGGATAAAAAAATGTTTTTGTTATGTTTATTCGAGATGTTATGAAAACACTGTAGACTGTTTTCAGCAAGTTGCAACATTGAAATGCAGAACTAAGCACTTTTCCATAAACAAGCTCTAAATCATGTTTGATAAAAAAATGTTTTTATGTTTATTCGAGATGTTATGAAAACACTGTAGACTGTTTTTCAAGCAAGTTGCAACATTGAAATGCAGAACTAAGCACTTTTCCATAAACAAGCTCTAAATTATGTTTGATGCACTCTGGATGTCTAATATTTGCTGTGCTGTCTATTTGAGATGAAATGAACATTGTGGACCGTTTTCAGCAAGTAGCAGCATGGAAATACAGAAATAAGCACTTTTCCATAAACAAGCTCTAAATCATTTTTGATGCACTCTGGATGTCCAATTTTTACTGTGCTGTCTATTTGAGATGAAATGAACATTGTGGACTGTTTTCAGCAAGTTGCAACATGGAAATACAGAAATAAGCACTTTTCCATAAACAAGCTCTAAATCATGTTTGATGCACTCTGGATGTCCAATTTTTGCTGTGCTGTCTAATTGAGGTGAAATGAACACGTTGGACAGTTTTCAGCAAGTTGCAACATGGAAATACAGAAATAAGCACTTTTCCATAAACAAGCTCTAAATCATGTTTTTGATGCACTCTGGATAAAAAAATGTTTTTTATGTTTATTCGAGATGTTATGAAAACACTGTAGACTGTTTTCAGCAAGTTGCAACATGGAAATACAGAAATAAGCACTTTTCCATAAACAAGCTCTAAATCATGTTTGATGCACTCTGGATGTCCAATTTTTGCTGTGCTGTCTATGAGGTGAAATGAACACGTTGGACAGTTTTCAGCAAGTTGCAACATTGAAATGCAGAAATAAGCACTTTTCCATAAAAAAGCTCTAAATCATGTTTGATGCCCTCTGAATGTCCAATTTTTGATGTGCTGTCTATTTTAGGTGAAATGAACACGTTGGACAGTTTTCAGCAAGTTGCAACATTGAAATGCAGAAATAAGCACTTTTCCATAAACAAGCTCTAAATTATGTTTGATGCACTCTGGAAGTCTAATATTTGCTGTGCTGTCTATTTGAGATGAAATGAACATTGTGGACAGTTTTCAGCAAGTAGAAGCATGGAAATACAGAAATAAGCACTTTTCCATAAACAAGCTCTAAATCATTTTTGATGCACTCTGGATGTCCAATATTTACTGTGCTGTCTATTTGAGATGAAATGAACATTGTGGACTGTTTTCAGCAAGTTGCAACATGGAAATACAGAAATAAGCACTTTTCCATAAACAAGCTCTAAATCATGTCTGATGCACTCTGGATGTCCAATTTCTTGCAGTGCTGTCTATTTGAGATGAATGAACATTGTGGACTGTTTTCAGCAAGTTGCAACATGGAAATACAGAAATAAGCACTTTTCCATAAACAAGCTCTAAATCATGTTTGATGCACTCTGGATGTCCAATTCTTGCTGTGCTCTCTATTTGAGGTGAAATGAACACGTTGGACAGTTTTCAGCAAGTTGCAACATGGAAATACAGAAATAAGCACTTTTCCATAAACAAGCTCTAAATCATGTTTTTGATGCACTCTGGATAAAAAAATGTTTTTGTTATGTTTATTCGAGATGTTATGAAAACACTGTAGACTGTTTTCAGCAAGTTGCAACATGGAAATACAGAAATAAGCACTTTTCCATAAACAAGCTCTAAATCATGTTTGATGCACTCTGGATGTCCAATTTTTGCTGTGCTGTCTATTTGAGGTGAAATGAACACGTTGGACAGTTTTCAGCAAGTTGCAACATTGAAATGCAGAAATAAGCACTTTTCCATAAAAAAGCTCTAAATCATGTTTGATGCCCTCTGAATGTCCAATTTTTGATGTGCTGTCTATTTGAGGTGAAATGAACACGTTGGACAGTTTTCAGCAAGTTGCAACATTGAAATGCAGAAATAAGCACTTTTCCATAAACAAGCTCTAAATTATGTTTGATGCACTCTGGAAGTCTAATATTTGCTGTGCTGTCTATTTGAGATGAAATGAACATTGTGGACAGTTTTCAGCAAGTAGCAGCATGGAAATACAGAAATAAGCACTTTTCCATAAACAAGCTCTAAATCATGTTTGATGCACTCTGGATGTCCAATTCTTGCTGTGCTCTCTATTTGAGGTGAAATGAACACGTTGGACAGTTTTCAGCAAGTTGCAACATGGAAATACAGAAATAAGCACTTTTCCATAAACAAGCTCTAAATCATGTTTTTGATGCACTCTGGATAAAAAAATGTTTTTGTTATGTTTATTCGAGATGTTATGAAAACACTGTAGACTGTTTTCAGCAAGTTGCAACATGGAAATACAGAAATAAGCACTTTTCCATAAACAAGCTCTAAATCATGTTTGATGCACTCTGGATGTCCAATTTTTGCTGTGCTGTCTATTTGAGGTGAAATGAACACGTTGGACAGTTTTCAGCAAGTTGCAACATTGAAATGCAGAAATAAGCACTTTTCCATAAAAAAGCTCTAAATCATGTTTGATGCCCTCTGAATGTCCAATTTTTGATGTGCTGTCTATTTGAGGTGAAATGAACACGTTGGACAGTTTTCAGCAAGTTGCAACATTGAAATGCAGAAATAAGCACTTTTCCATAAACAAGCTCTAAATTATGTTTGATGCACTCTGGAAGTCTAATATTTGCTGTGCTGTCTATTTGAGATGAAATGAACATTGTGGACAGTTTTCAGCAAGTAGCAGCATGGAAATACAGAAATAAGCACTTTTCCATAAACAAGCTCTAAATCATTTTTGATGCACTCTGGATGTCCAATTTTTACTGTGCTGTCTATTTGAGACGAAATGAACATTGTGGACTGTTTTCAGCAAGTTGCAACATGGAAATACAGAAATAAGCACTTTTCCATAAACAAGCTCTAAATCATGTTTGATGCACTCTGGATGTCCAATTTCTTGCAGTGCTGTCTATTTGAGATGAATGAACATTGTGGACTGTTTTCAGCAAGTTGCAACATGGAAATACAGAAATAAGCACTTTTCCATAAACAAGCTCTAAATCATGTTTGATGCACTCTGGATAAAAAAATGTTTTTGTTATGTTTATTCGAGATGTTTTGAAAGCACTGTAGACTGTTTTCAAGCAAGTTGCAACAATGAAATACAGAAATAAGCACTTTTCCATAAACAAGCTCTAAATTATGTTTGATGCACTCTGGAAGTCTAATATTTGCTGTGCTGTATTTTTGAGATGAAATGAACATTGTGGACCGTTTTCAGCAAGTTGCAACATGGAAATACAGAAATAAGCACTTTTCCATAAACAAGCTCTAAATCATTTTTGATGCACTCTGGATGTCCAATTTTTACTGTGCTGTCTATTTGAGATGAAATGAACATTGTGGACACTTTTCAGCAAGTTGCAACAAGGAAATGCAGAAATAAGCACTTTTCCATAAACAAGCTCTAAATCATGTTTGATGCACTCTGGATAAAAAAATGTTTTTGTTATGTTTGTTCGAGATGTTTTGAAAGCACTGTAGACTGTTTTCAAGCAAGTTGCAACAATGAAATACAGAAATAAGCACTTTTCCATGAACCAGCTCTAAATCATGTTTGATGCACTCTGGATGTCCAATTTTTTGCTCTGCTGTCTATTTGAGATGAAATAAACATTGTGGACAGTTTTCAGCAAGTTGCAACATGGAAATAATGAAATAAGCACTTTTCCATGAACCAGCTCTAAAACATGTTTGATGCACTCTGGATAAAAAACTGTTTTTGTTATGTTTATTCGAGATGAAATGAACATTGTGGACCGTTTTCAGCAAGTTGCAACATGGAAATACAGAAATAAGCACTTTTCCATAAACAAGCTCTAAATCATTTTTGATGCACTCTGGATGTCCAATTTTTACTGTGCTGTCTATTTGAGATGAAATGAACATTGTGGACACTTTTCAGCAAGTTGCAACATGGAAATGCAGAAATAAGCACTTTTCCATAAACAAGCTCTAAATCATGTTTGATGCACTCTGGATAAAAAAATGTTTTTGTTATGTTTGTTCGAGATGTTTTGAAAGCACTGTAGACTGTTTTCAAGCAAGTTGCAACAATGAAATACAGAAATAAGCACTTTTCCATGAACCAGCTCTAAATCATGTTTGATGCACTCTGGATGTCCAATTTTTTGCTCTGCTGTCTATTTGAGATGAAATAAACATTGTGGACAGTTTTCAGCAAGTTGCAACATGGAAATGCAGAAATAAGCACTTTTCCATGAACCAGCTCTAAAACATGTTTGATGCACTCTGGATAAAAAACTGTTTTTGTTATGTTTATTCGAGATGAAATGAACATTGTGGACCGTTTTCTGCAAGTTGCAACATGGAAATACAGAAATAAGCACTTTTCCATAAACAAGCTCTAAATCATTTTTGATGCACTCTGGATGTCCAATTTTTACTGTGCTGTCTATTTGAGATGAAATGAACATTGTGGACACTTTTCAGCAAGTTGCAACATGGAAATGCAGAAATAAGCACTTTTCCATAAACAAGCTCTAAATCATGTTTGATGCACTCTGGATAAAAAAATGTTTTTGTTATGTTTGTTCGAGATGTTTTGAAAGCACTGTAGACTGTTTTCAAGCAAGTTGCAACAATGAAATACAGAAATAAGCACTTTTCCATGAACCAGCTCTAAATCATGTTTGATGCACTCTGGATGTCCAATTTTTTGCTCTGCTGTCTATTTGAGATGAAATAAACATTGTGGACAGTTTTCAGCAAGTTGCAACATGGAAATAATGAAATAAGCAGTTTTCCATGAACCAGCTCTAAAACATGTTTGATGCACTCTGGATAAAAAAATGTTTTTGTTATGTTTATTCGAGATGTTATGAACATTGTGGACAGTTTTCAGCAAGTAGCAACATGGAAATGCAGAACTAACTACTTTTCCATAAACAAGCTCTAAATTATGTTTGATGCACTCTGGATGTCTAATATTTGCTGTGCTGTCTATTTGAGATGAAATGAACATTGTGGACCGTTTTCAGCAAGTAGCAGCATGGAAATACAGAAATAAGCACTTTTCCATAAACAAGCTCTAAATCATGTTTGATGCACTCTGGATAAAAAAATGTTTTTGTTATGTTTATTCGAGATGTTATGAAAACACTGTAGACTGTTTTTCAAGCAAGTTGCAACATTGAAATGCAGAAATAAGCACTTTTCCATAAACAAGCTCTAAATTATGTTTGATGCACTCTGGAAGTCTAATATTTGCTGTGCTGTCTATTTGAGATGAAATGAACATTGTGGACAGTTTTCAGCAAGTAGCAGCATGGAAATACAGAAATAAGCACTTTTCCATAAACAAGCTCTAAATCATGTTTTTGATGCACTCTGGATAAAAAAATGTTTTTGTTATGTTTATTCGAGATGTTATGAAAACACTGTAGACTGTTTTCAGCAAGTTGCAACATGGAAATACAGAAATAAGCACTTTTCCATAAACAAGCTCTAAATCACTTTTGATGCACTCTGGATGTCCAATTTTTACTGTGCTGCTATTTGAGATGAAATGAACATTGTGGACAGTTTTCAGCAAGTTGCAAAATGGAAATGCAGAAATAAGCACTTTTCCATAAACAAGCTCTAAATCATGTTTGATAAAAAAATGTTTTTATGTTTATTCGAGATGTTATGAAAACACTGTAGACTGTTTTTCAAGCAAGTTGCAACATTGAAATGCAGAACTAAGCACTTTTCCATAAACAAGCTCTAAATTATGTTTGATGCACTCTGGATGTCTAATATTTGCTGTGCTGTCTATTTGAGATGAAATGAACATTGTGGACCGTTTTCAGCAAGTAGCAGCATGGAAATACAGAAATAAGCACTTTTCCATAAACAAGCTCTAAATCATTTTTGATGCACTCTGGATGTCCAATTTTTACTGTGCTGTCTATTTGAGATGAAATGAACATTGTGGACTGTTTTCAGCAAGTTGCAACATGGAAATACAGAAATAAGCACTTTTCCATAAACAAGCTCTAAATCATGTTTGATGCACTCTGGATGTCCAATTTTTGCTGTGCTGTCTATTTGAGGTGAAATGAACACGTTGGACAGTTTTCAGCAAGTTGCAACATGGAAATACAGAAATAAGCACTTTTCCATAAACAAGCTCTAAATCATGTTTTTGATGCACTCTGGATAAAAAAATGTTTTTTATGTTTATTCGAGATGTTATGAAAACACTGTAGACTGTTTTCAGCAAGTTGCAACATGGAAATACAGAAATAAGCACTTTTCCATAAACAAGCTCTAAATCATGTTTGATGCACTCTGGATGTCCAATTTTTGCTGTGCTGTCTATGAGGTGAAATGAACACGTTGGACAGTTTTCAGCAAGTTGCAACATTGAAATGCAGAAATAAGCACTTTTCCATAAAAAAGCTCTAAATCATGTTTGATGCCCTCTGAATGTCCAATTTTTGATGTGCTGTCTATTTTAGGTGAAATGAACACGTTGGACAGTTTTCAGCAAGTTGCAACATTGAAATGCAGAAATAAGCACTTTTCCATAAACAAGCTCTAAATTATGTTTGATGCACTCTGGAAGTCTAATATTTGCTGTGCTGTCTATTTGAGATGAAATGAACATTGTGGACAGTTTTCAGCAAGTAGAAGCATGGAAATACAGAAATAAGCACTTTTCCATAAACAAGCTCTAAATCATTTTTGATGCACTCTGGATGTCCAATATTTACTGTGCTGTCTATTGAGATGAAATGAACATTGTGGACTGTTTTCAGCAAGTTGCAACATGGAAATACAGAAATAAGCACTTTTCCATAAACAAGCTCTAAATCATGTTTGATGCACTCTGGATGTCCAATTTCTTGCAGTGCTGTCTATTTGAGATGAATGAACATTGTGGACTGTTTTCAGCAAGTTGCAACATGGAAATACAGAAATAAGCACTTTTCCATAAACAAGCTCTAAATCATGTTGGATGCACTCTGGATGTCCAATTCTTGCTGTGCTCTCTATTTGAGGTGAAATGAACACGTTGGACAGTTTTCAGCAAGTTGCAACATGGAAATACAGAAATAAGCACTTTTCCATAAACAAGCTCTAAATCATGTTTTTGATGCACTCTGGATAAAAAATGTTTTTGTTATGTTTATTCGAGATGTTATGAAAACACTGTAGACTGTTTTCAGCAAGTTGCAACATGGAAATACAGAAATAAGCACTTTTCCATAAACAAGCTCTAAATCATGTTTGATGCACTCTGGATGTCCAATTTTTGCTGTGCTGTCTATTTGAGGTGAAATGAACACGTTGGACAGTTTTCAGCAAGTTGCAACATTGAAATGCAGAAATAAGCACTTTTCCATAAAAAAGCTCTAAATCATGTTTGATGCCCTCTGAATGTCCAATTTTTGATGTGCTGTCTATTTGAGGTGAAATGAACACGTTGGACAGTTTTCAGCAAGTTGCAACATTGAAATGCAGAAATAAGCACTTTTCCATAAACAAGCTCTAAATCATGTTTGATGCACCTGGATGTCCAATTTTTGCTGTGCTGTCTATTTGAGATGAAATGAACATTGTGGACTGTTTTCAGCAAGTTGCAACATGGAAATACAGAAATAAGCACTTTTCCATAAACAAGCTCTAAATCATGTTTGATGCAATCTGGATGTCCAATTTTTGTTTTGCTGTCTAATTTGAGATGAAATGAACATTGTGGACTGTTTTCAGCAAGTTGCAACATGGAAATACAGAAATAAGCACTTTTCCATAAACAAGCTCTAAATCATTTTTGATGCACTCTGGATGTCCAATATTTACTGTGCTGTCTATTTGAGATGAAATGAACATTGTGGACTGTTTTCAGCAAGTTGCAACATGGAAATACAGAAATAAGCACTTTTCCATAAACAAGCTCTAAATCATGTTTGATGCACTCTGGATGTCCAATTTCTTGCAGTGCTGTCTATTTGAGATGAATGAACATTGTGGACTGTTTTCAGCAAGTTGCAACATGGAAATACAGAAATAAGCACTTTTCCATAAACAAGCTCTAAATCATGTTTGATGCACTCTGGATGTCCAATTCTTGCTGTGCTCTCTATTTGAGGTGAAATGAACACGTTGGACAGTTTTCAGCAAGTTGCAACATGGAAATACAGAAATAAGCACTTTTCCATAAACAAGCTCTAAATCATGTTTTTGATGCACTCTGGATAAAAAAATGTTTTTGTTATGTTTATTCGAGATGTTATGAAAACACTGTAGACTGTTTTCAGCAAGTTGCAACATGGAAATACAGAAATAAGCACTTTCCATAAACAAGCTCTAAATCATGTTTGATGCACTCTGGATGTCCAATTTTTGCTGTGTTGTCTATTTGAGGTGAAATGAACACGTTTGGACAGTTTTCAGCAAGTTGCAACATTGAAATGCAGAAACAAGCACTTTTCCATAAACAAGCTCTAAATCATGTTTGATGCACCTGGATGTCCAATTTTTGCTGTGCTGTCTATTTGAGATGAAATGAACATTGTGGACTGTTTTCAGCAAGTTGCAACATGGAAATACAGAAATAAGCACTTTTCCATAAACAAGCTCTAAATCATGTTTGATGCAATCTGGATGTCCAATTTTTGTTTTGCTGTCTAATTTGAGATGAAATGAACATTGTGGACTGTTTTCAGCAAGTTGCAACATGGAAATACAGAAATAAGCACTTTTCCATAAACAAGCTCTAAATCATGTTTGATGCACTCTGGATGTCCAATTTTTGCTGTGCTGTCTATTTGAGGTGAAATGAACACGTTGGACAGTTTTCAGCAAGTTGCAACACTGAAATGCACAAATAAGCACTTTTCCATAAACAAGCTCTAAATCATGTTGATGCACTCTGGATGTCCAATTTTTGCTGTGCTGTCTATTTGAGATGAAATGAACATTGTGGACTGTTTTCAGCAAGTTGCAACATGGAAATAATGAAATAAGCACTTTTCCATGAACCAGCTCTAAAACATGTTTGATGCACTCTGGATAAAAAACTGTTTTTGTTATGTTTATTCGAGATGAAATGAACATGTGGACCGTTTTCTGCAAGTTGCAACATGGAAATACAGAAATAAGCACTTTTCCATAAACAAGCTCTAAATCATTTTTGATGCACTCTGGATGTCCAATTTTTACTGTGCTGTCTATTTGAGATGAAATGAACATTGTGGACACTTTTCAGCAAGTTGCAACATGGAAATGCAGAAATAAGCACTTTTCCATAAACAAGCTCTAAATCATGTTTGATGCACTCTGGATAAAAAAATGTTTTTGTTATGTTTGTTCGAGATGTTTTGAAAGCACTGTAGACTGTTTTCAAGCAAGTTGCAACAATGAAATACAGAAATAAGCACTTTTCCATGAACCAGCTCTAAATCATGTTTGATGCACTCTGGATGTCCAATTTTTTGCTCTGCTGTCTATTTGAGATGAAATAAACATTGTGGACAGTTTTCAGCAAGTTGCAACATGGAAATAATGAAATAAGCAGTTTTCCATGAACCAGCTCTAAAACATGTTTGATGCACTCTGGATAAAAAATGTTTTTGTTATGTTTATTCGAGATGTTATGAACATTGTGGACAGTTTTCAGCAAGTAGGCAACATGGAAATGCAGAACTAACTACTTTTCCATAAACAAGCTCTAAATTATGTTTGATGCACTCTGGATGTCTAATATTTGCTGTGCTGTCTATTTGAGATGAAATGAACATTGTGGACCGTTTTCAGCAAGTAGCAGCATGGAAATACAGAAATAAGCACTTTTCCATAAACAAGCTCTAAATCATGTTTGATGCACTCTGGATAAAAAAATGTTTTTGTTATGTTTATTCGAGATGTTATGAAAACACTGTAGACTGTTTTTCAAGCAAGTTGCAACATTGAAATGCAGAAATAAGCACTTTTCCATAAACAAGCTCTAAATTATGTTTGATGCACTCTGGAAGTCTAATATTTGCTGTGCTGTCTATTTGAGATGAAATGAACATTGTGGACAGTTTTCAGCAAGTAGCAGCATGGAAATACAGAAATAAGCACTTTTCCATAAACAAGCTCTAAATCATGTTTTTGATGCACTCTGGATAAAAAAATGTTTTTGTTATGTTTATTCGAGATGTTATGAAAACACTGTAGACTGTTTTCAGCAAGTTGCAACATGGAAATACAGAAATAAGCACTTTTCCATAAACAAGCTCTAAATCACTTTTGATGCACTCTGGATGTCCAATTTTTACTGTGCTGCTATTTGAGATGAAATGAACATTGTGGACAGTTTTCAGCAAGTTGCAAAATGGAAATGCAGAAATAAGCACTTTTCCATGAACCAGCTCTAAAACATGTTTGATGCACTCTGGATAAAAAACTGTTTTTGTTATGTTTATTCGAGATGAAATGAACATTGTGGACCGTTTTCTGCAAGTTGCAACATGGAAATACAGAAATAAGCACTTTTCCATAAACAAGCTCTAAATCATTTTTGATGCACTCTGGATGTCCAATTTTTACTGTGCTGTCTATTTGAGATGAAATGAACATTGTGGACACTTTTCAGCAAGTTGCAACATGGAAATGCAGAAATAAGCACTTTCCATAAACAAGCTCTAAATCATGTTTGATGCACTCTGGATAAAAAATGTTTTTGTTATGTTTGTTCGAGATGTTTTGAAAGCACTGTAGACTGTTTTCAAGCAAGTTGCAACAATGAAATACAGAAATAAGCACTTTTCCATGAACCAGCTCTAAATCATGTTTGATGCACTCTGGATGTCCAATTTTTTGCTCTGCTGTCTATTTGAGATGAAATAAACATTGTGGACAGTTTTCAGCAAGTTGCAACATGGAAATAATGAAATAAGCAGTTTTCCATGAACCAGCTCTAAACATGTTTGATGCACTCTGGATAAAAAATGTTTTTGTTATGTTTATTCGAGATTGTTATGAACATTGTGGACAGTTTTCAGCAAGTAGCAACATGGAAATGCAGAACTAACTACTTTTCCATAAACAAGCTCTAAATTATGTTTGATGCACTCTGGATGTCTAATATTTGCTGTGCTGTCTATTTGAGATGAAATGAACATTGTGGACCGTTTTCAGCAAGTAGCAGCATGGAAATACAGAAATAAGCACTTTTCCATAAACAAGCTCTAAATCATGTTTGATGCACTCTGGATAAAAAAATGTTTTTGTTATGTTTATTCGAGATGTTATGAAAACACTGTAGACTGTTTTTCAAGCAAGTTGCAACATTGAAATGCAGAAATAAGCACTTTTCCATAAACAAGCTCTAAATTATGTTTGATGCACTCTGGAAGTCTAATATTTGCTGTGCTGTCTATTTGAGATGAAATGAACATTGTGGACAGTTTTCAGCAAGTAGCAGCATGGAAATACAGAAATAAGCACTTTTCCATAAACAAGCTCTAAATCATGTTTTTGATGCACTCTGGATAAAAAATGTTTTTGTTATGTTTATTCGAGATGTTATGAAAACACTGTAGACTGTTTTCAGCAAGTTGCAACATGAAATACAGAAAATAAGCACTTTTCCATAAACAAGCTCTAAATCACTTTTGATGCACTCTGGATGTCCAATTTTTACTGTGCTGCTATTTGAGATGAAATGAACATTGTGGACAGTTTTCAGCAAGTTGCAAAATGGAAATGCAGAAATAAGCACTTTTCCATAAACAAGCTCTAAATCATGTTTGATAAAAAAATGTTTTTATGTTTATTCGAGATGTTATGAAAACACTGTAGACTGTTTTTCAAGCAAGTTGCAACATTGAAATGCAGAACTAAGCACTTTTCCATAAACAAGCTCTAAATTATGTTTGATGCACTCTGGATGTCTAATATTTGCTGTGCTGTCTATTTGAGATGAAATGAACATTGTGGACCGTTTCAGCAAGTAGCAGCATGGAAATACAGAAATAAGCACTTTTCCATAAACAAGCTCTAAATCATTTTTGATGCACTCTGGATGTCCAATTTTTACTGTGCTGTCTATTTGAGATGAAATGAACATTGTGGACTGTTTTCAGCAAGTTGCAACATGGAAATACAGAAATAAGCACTTTTCCATAAACAAGCTCTAAATCATGTTTGATGCACTCTGGATGTCCAATTTTTGCTGTGCTGTCTATTTGAGGTGAAATGAACACGTTGGACAGTTTTCAGCAAGTTGCAACATGGAAATACAGAAATAAGCACTTTTCCATAAACAAGCTCTAAATCATGTTTTTGATGCACTCTGGATAAAAAATGTTTTTTATGTTTATTCGAGATGTTATGAAAACACTGTAGACTGTTTTCAGCAAGTTGCAACATGGAAATACAGAAATAAGCACTTTTCCATAAACAAGCTCTAAATCATGTTTGATGCACTCTGGATGTCCAATTTTTGCTGTGCTGTCTATGAGGTGAAATGAACACGTTGGACAGTTTTCAGCAAGTTGCAACATTGAAATGCAGAAATAAGCACTTTTCCATAAAAAAGCTCTAAATCATGTTTGATGCCCTCTGAATGTCCAATTTTTGATGTGCTGTCTATTTTAGGTGAAATGAACACGTTGGACAGTTTTCAGCAAGTTGCAACATTGAAATGCAGAAATAAGCACTTTTCCATAAACAAGCTCTAAATTATGTTTGATGCACTCTGGAAGTCTAATATTTGCTGTGCTGTCTATTTGAGATGAAATGAACATTGTGGACAGTTTTCAGCAAGTAGAAGCATGGAAATACAGAAATAAGCACTTTTCCATAAACAAGCTCTAAATCATTTTTGATGCACTCTGGATGTCCAATATTTACTGTGCTGTCTATTTGAGATGAAATGAACATTGTGGACTGTTTTCAGCAAGTTTGCCAACATGGAAATACAGAAATAAGCACTTTTCCATAAACAAGCTCTAAATCATGTTTGATGCACTCTGGATGTCCAATTTCTTGCAGTGCTGTCTATTTGAGATGAATGAACATTGTGGACTGTTTTCAGCAAGTTGCAACATGGAAATACAGAAATAAGCACTTTTCCATAAACAAGCTCTAAATCATGTTGGATGCACTCTGGATGTCCAATTCTTGCTGTGCTCTCTATTTGAGGTGAAATGAACACGTTGGACAGTTTTCAGCAAGTTGCAACATGGAAATACAGAAATAAGCACTTTTCCATAAACAAGCTCTAAATCATGTTTTTGATGCACTCTGGATTAAAAAAATGTTTTTGTTATGTTATTCGAGATGTTATGAAAACACTGTAGACTGTTTTCAGCAAGTTGCAACATGGAAATACAGAAATAAGCACTTTTCCATAAACAAGCTCTAAATCAGTTTGATGCACTCTGGATGTCCAATTTTTGCTGTGCTGTCTATTTGAGGTGAAATGAACACGTTGGACAGTTTTCAGCAAGTTGCAACATTGAAATGCAGAAATAAGCACTTTTCCATAAAAAAGCTCTAAATCATGTTTGATGCCCTCTGAATGTCCAATTTTGATGTGCTGTCTATTTGAGGTGAAATGAAACGTTGGACAGTTTTCAGCAAGTTGCACATTGAAATGCAGAAATAAGCACTTTTCCATAAACAAGCTCTAAATCATGTTTGATGCACCTGGATGTCCAATTTTTGCTGTGCTGTCTATTTGAGATGAAATGAACATTGTGGACTGTTTTCAGCAAGTTGCAACATGGAAATACAGAAATAAGCACTTTTCCATAAACAAGCTCTAAATCATGTTTGATGCAATCTGGATGTCCAATTTTTGTTTTGCTGTCTAATTTGAGATGAAATGAACATTGTGGACTGTTTTCAGCAAGTTGCAACATGGAAATACAGAAATAAGCACTTTTCCATAAACAAGCTCTAAATCATTTTGATGCACTCTGGATGTCCAATATTTACTGTGCTGTCTATTTGAGATGAAATGAACATTGTGGACTGTTTTCAGCAAGTTGCAACATGGAAATACAGAAATAAGCACTTTTCCATAAACAAGCTCTAAATCATGTTTGATGCACTCTGGATGTCCAATTTCTTGCAGTGCTGTTCTATTTGAGATGAATGAACATTGTGGACTGTTTTCAGCAAGTTGCAACATGGAAATACAGAAATAAGCACTTTTCCATAAACAAGCTCTAAATCATGTTGATGCACTCTGGATGTCCAATTCTTGCTGTGCTCTCTATTTGAGGTGAAATGAACACGTTGGACAGTTTTCAGCAAGTTGCAACATGGAAATACAGAAATAAGCACTTTTCCATAAACAAGCTCTAAATCATGTTTTTGATGCACTCTGGATAAAAAAATGTTTTTGTTATGTTTATTCGAGATGTTATGAAACACTGTAGACTGTTTTCAGCAAGTTGCAACATGGAAATACAGAAATAAGCACTTTTCCATAAACAAGCTCTAAATCATGTTTGATGCACTCGGATGTCCAATTTTTGCTGTGTTGTCTATTTGAGGTGAAATGAACACGTTGGACAGTTTTCAGCAAGTTGCAACATTGAAATGCAGAAACAAGCACTTTTCCATAAACAAGCTCTAAATCATGTTTGATGCACCTGGATGTCCAATTTTTGCTGTGCTGTCTATTTGAGATGAAATGAACATTGTGGACTGTTTCAGCAAGTTGCCAACATGGAAATACAGAAATAAGCACTTTTCCATAAACAAGCTCTAAATCATGTTTGATGCAATCTGGATGTCCAATTTTGTTTTGCTGTCTAATTTGAGATGAATGAACATGTGGACTGTTTTCAGCAAGTTGCAACATGGAAATACAGAAATAGCACTTTTCCATAAACAAGCTCTAAATCATGTTTGATGCACTCTGGATGTCCAATTTTTGCTGTGCTGTCTATTTGAGGTGAAATGAACACGTTGGACAGTTTTCAGCAAGTTGCAACACTGAAATGCACAAATAAGCACTTTCCATAAACAAGCTCTAAATCATGTTTGATGCACTCTGGATGTCCAATTTTGCTGTGCTGTCTATTGAGATGAAATGAACATTGTGGACTGTTTTCAGCAGTTGCAACATGGAAATACAGAAATAAGCACTTTTCCATAAACAAGCTCTAAATCATGTTTGATGTACTCTGGATGTCCAATTTTTGCTGTGCTGTCTAATTTGAGATGATATGAACATTGTGGGACTGTTTTCAGCAAGTTGCAACATGGAAATACAGAAATAAGCACTTTTCCATAAACAAGCTCTAAATCATGTTTGATGCACTCTGGATGTCCAATTTTTGCTGTGCTGTCTATTTGAGGTGAAATGAACACGTTGGACAGTTTTCAGCAAGTTGCAACATTGACATGCAGACATAGCACTTTTCCATAAACAAGCTCTAAATCATGTTTGATGCACTCTGGATGTCCAATTTTGCTATGCTGTCTATGTTGAAATGAAATTAACATTGTGGACAGTTTTCAGCAAGTTGCAAAATGGAAATGCAGAAATAAGCACTTTTCCATAAACAGCTCCTAAATCAGTTTGATGCCACTCTGGATGTTCCAATTTTTGCTGTGCTGGTCTATTTGAGGTGAAATGAACACGTTGGACAGTTTTCAGCAAGTTGCAACATGAAATGCAGACATAAGCACTTTTCCATAAACAAGCTCTAAATCATGTTTGATTGCACTCTGGATGTAAAATTTTTGCTATGTGTCTATGTGAAATGAAATTAACATTGTGGACAGTTTTCAGCACGTTGCAACATGGAAATACAGAAATAAGCACTTTTCCAAAAACAAGCTCTAAAAAATCAGCTTTTTGATGCACTCTGGATAATAAAAAATGTTTTTGTTATGTTTATTCAAGATGTTATGAAACACTTGTAGACTGTTTTCAGCAAGTTGCAACATTGAAATGCAGAAATAAGCACTTTTCCATAAACAAGCTCTAAATCATGTTTGATGCACTCTGGATGTCCAATTTCTTGCTGTGCTGTCTATTTGAGATGAATGAACATTGTGGACTGTTTTCAGCAAGTTGCAACATGGAAATACAGAAATAAGCACTTTTCCATAAACAAGCTCTAAATCATGTTTGATGCACTCTGGATGTCCAATTCTTGCTGTGCTCTCTATTTGAGGTGAAATTAACATGTTTGGACAGTTTTCAGCAAGTTGCATCATTGAAATGCAGAAATAAGCACTTTTCCATAAAAAAGCTCTAAATCATGTTTGATGCCCTATGAATGTCCAATTTTTGCTGGTGCTGTCTATTTGAGGTGAAATGAACATTGTGGACAGTTTTCAGCAAGTTGCAACATGGAAATAATGAAATAAGCACTTTTCCACGAACAAGCTCTAAATCATGTTTGATGCACTCTGGATGTCAAATTTTTGCTGTGCTGTCTAATTTGAGATGAAATGAACATTGTGGACTGTTTTCAGCAAGTTGCAACATGGAAATACAGAAATAAGCACTTTTCCATAAACAAGCTCTAAATCATGTTTGATGCACTCTGGATGTCCAATTTTTGCTATGCTGTCTATGTGAAATGAAATTAACATTGTGGACAGTTTTCAGCAAGTTGCAAAATGGAAATGCAGAAATAAGCACTTTTCATAAACACAGCTCTAAATCATGTTTGATGCACTCTGGATGTAAAATGTTTTGCTATGCTGTCTATGTGAAATGAAATAATATTGTGGACAGTTTTCAGCAAGTTGCAACATGGAAATACAGAAATAAGCACTTTTTCCAAAAACAAGACTCTAAAAATCATGTTTTTGATGCACTCTGGATAAAAAAATGTTTTTGTTATGTTTATTCGAGATGTTATGAAAACACTGTAGACTGTTTTCAGCACAGTTGCAACATTGAAATGCAGAAATAAGCACTTTTCCATAACAAGCTCTAAATCATGTTTGATGCACTCTGGATGTCCAATTTTTGCTGTGCTGTCTATGTGAAATGAAATTAACATTGTGGACAGTTTTCAGCAAGTTGCAACATGGAAATGCAGAAATAAGCACTTTTCCATAAACAAGCTCTAAATCATGTTTGATGCACTCTGGATGTCCAATTTTTGCTGTGCTGTCTATTTGAGATGAAATGAACATGTGGACAGTTTTCAGCAAGTTGCAACATTGAAATGCAGAAATAAGCACTTTTCCATAAACAAGCTCTAAATCATGTTTGATGCACTCTGGATGTCCAATTTTTGCTGTGCTGTCTATTTGAGATGAAATGAACATTGTGGACAGTTTTCAGCAAGTTGCAACATGGAAATAAGAAATAAGCACTTTTCCATAAACAAGCTCTAAATCATGTTTGATGCACTCTGGATGTCCAATTTTTGCTGTGCTGTCTATTTGAGATGAAATGAACACGTGGACAGTTTTCAGCAAGTTGCAACATGGAAATACAGAAATAAGCACTTTTCCATAAACAAGCTCTAAATCATGTTTGATGCACTCTGGATAAAAAATGTTTTGTTATGTTTATTCGAGATGAAATGAAAACACTGTGGACTGTTTTCAGCAAGTTGCAACATGGAAATACAGAAATAAGCACTTTTCCATAAACAAGCTCTAAATCATGTTTGATGCACTCTGGATGTCCAATTTTTGCTGTGCTGTCTATTTGAGATGAAATGAACACGTTGGACAGTTTTCAGCAAGTTGCAACATTGAAATGCAGAAATAAGCACTTTTCCATAAACAAGCTCTAAATCATGTTTGATGCACTCTGGATGTCCAATTTTTGCTGTGCTGTCTATTTGAGATGAAATGAACATGTGGACAGTTTTCAGCAAGTTGCAACATTGAAATGCAGAAATAAGCACTTTTCCATAAACAAGCTCTAAATCATGTTTGATGCACTCTGGATGTCCAATTTTTGCTGTGCTGTCTATTTGAGATGAAATGAACATTGTGGACTGTTTTCAGCAAGTTGCAACATGGAAATACAGAAATAAGCACTTTTCCATAAACAAGCTCTAAATCATGTTTGATGCACTCTGGATGTCCAATTTTGCTGTGCTGTCTATTTGAGATGAAATGAACATTGTGGACAGTTTTCAGCAAGTTGCAACATGGAAATACAGAAATAAGCACTTTTCCATAAACAAGCTCTAAATCATGTTTGATGCACTCTGGATGTCCAATTTTTGCTGTGCTGTCTATTTGAGATGAAATGAACACGTGGACAGTTTTCAGCAAGTTGCAACATTGAAATGCAGAAATAAGCACTTTTCCATAAACAAGCTCTAAATCATGTTTGATGCACTCTGGATGTCCAATTTTTGCTGTGCTGTCTATTTGAGATGAAATGAACACGTGGACAGTTTTCAGCAAGTTGCAACATTGAAATGCAGAAATAAGCACTTTTCCATAAACAAGCTCTAAATCATGTTTGATGCACTCTGGATGTCCAATTTTTGCTGTGCTGTCTATTTGAGATGAAATGAACATTGTGGACTGTTTTCAGCAAGTTGCAACATGGAAATACAGAAATAAGCACTTTTCCATAAACAAGCTCTAAATCATGTTTGATGCACTCTGGATGTCCAATTTTTGTTGTGCTGTCTATTTGAGATGAAATGAACATTGTGGACTGTTTTCAGCAAGTTGCAACATGGAAATACAGAAATAAGCACTTTTCCATAAACAAGCTCTAAATCATGTTTGATGCACTCTGGATGTCCAATTTTTGCTGTGCTGTCTATTTGAGGTGAAATGAACACGTTGGACAGTTTTCAGCAAGTTGCAACATTGAAATGCAGAAATAAGCACTTTTCCATAAACAAGCTCTAAATCATGTTTGATGCACTCTGGATGTCCAATTTTTGCTGTGCTGTCTATTTGAGATGAAATGAACACGTGGACAGTTTTCAGCAAGTTGCAACATTGAAATGCAGAAATAAGCACTTTTCCATAAACAAGCTCTAAATCATGTTTGATGCACTCTGGATGTCCAATTTTTGCTGTGCTGTCTATTTGAGATGAAATGAACATTGTGGACAGTTTTCAGCAAGTTGCAACATGGAAATGCAGAAATAAGCACTTTTCCATAAACAAGCTCTAAATCATGTTTGATGCACTCTGGATGTCCAATTTTTGCTGTGCTGTCTATTTGAGATGAAATGAACTTGTGGACTGTTTTCAGCAAGTTGCAACATGGAAATGCAGAAATAAGCACTTTTCCATAAACAAGCTCTAAATCATGTTTGATGCACTCTGGATGTCCAATTTTTGCTGTGCTGTCTATTTGAGATGAAATGAACACGTGGACAGTTTTCAGCAAGTTGCAACATGGAAATACAGAAATAAGCACTTTTCCATAAACAAGCTCTAAATCATGTTTGATGCACTCTGGATAAAAATTTTTTGTTATGTTTTTGAGATGTATGAAACACTGTGGACTGTTTTCAGCAAGTTGCAACATGGAAATGCAGAAATAAGCACTTTTCCATAAACAAGCTCTAAATCATGTTTGATGCACTCTGGATGTCCAATTTTTGCTGTGCTGTCTATTTGAGATGAAATGAACACGTGGACAGTTTTCAGCAAGTTGCAACATTGAAATGCAGAAATAAGCACTTTTCCATAAACAAGCTCTAAATCATGTTTGATGCACTCTGGATGTCCAATTTTTGCTGTGCTGTCTATTTGAGATGAAATGAACATGTGGACAGTTTTCAGCAAGTTGCAACATTGAAATGCAGAAATAAGCACTTTTCCATAAACAAGCTCTAAATCATGTTTGATGCACTCTGGATGTCCAATTTTTGCTGTGCTGTCTATTTGAGATGAAATGAACATTGTGGACTTTTCAGCAAGTTGCAACATGGAAATGCAGAAATAAGCACTTTTCCATAAACAAGCTCTAAATCATGTTTGATGCACTCTGGATGTCCAATTTTTGCTGTGCTGTCTATTTGAGATGAAATGAACATTGTGGACTGTTTTCAGCAAGTTGCAACATGGAAATACAGAAATAAGCACTTTTCCATAAACAAGCTCTAAATCATGTTTGATGCACTCTGGATGTCCAATTTTTGCTGTGCTGTCTATTTGAGATGAAATGAACACGTTGACAGTTTTCAGCAAGTTGCAACATTGAAATGCAGAATAAGCACTTTTCCATAAACAAGCTCTAAATCATGTTTGATGCACTCTGGATGTCCAATTTTTGCTGTGCTGTCTATTTGAGATGAAATGAACATTGTGGACAGTTTTCAGCAAGTTGCAACATTGAAATGCAGAAATAAGCACTTTTCCATAAACAAGCTCTAAATCATGTTTGATGCACTCTGGATGTCCAATTTTTGCTGTGCTGTCTATTTGAGATGAAATGAACATTGTGGACTGTTTTCAGCAAGTTGCAACATTGAAATGCAGAAATAAGCACTTTTCCATAAACAAGCTCTAAATCATGTTTGATGCACTCTGGATGTCCAATTTTTGCTGTGCTGTCTATTTGAGATGAAATGAACACGTGGACATTTTTTCAGCAAGTTGCAACATTGAAATGCAGAAATAAGCACTTTTCCATAAACAAGCTCTAAATCATGTTTGATGCACTCTGGATGTCCAATTTTGCTGTGCTGTCTATTTGAGATGAAATGAACACGTTGGACATTTTCAGCAAGTTGCAACATTGAAATGCAGAAATAAGCACTTTTCCATAAACAAGCTCTAAATCATGTTTGATGCACTCTGGATGTCCAATTTTTGCTGTGCTGTCTATTTGAGATGAAATGAACATGTGGACTTTTTCAGCAAGTTGCAACATGAAATGCAGAAATAAGCACTTTTCCATAAACAAGCTCTAAATCATGTTTGATGCACTCTGGATGTCCAATTTTTGCTGTGCTGTCTATTTGAGATGAAATGAACATTGTGGACAGTTTTCAGCAAGTTGCAACATTGAAATGCAGAAATAAGCACTTTCCATAAACAAGCTCTAAATCATGTTTGATGCACTCTGGATAAAAAATGTTTTTGTTATGTTATTTGAGATGTTATGAAAACACTGTGGACTGTTTTCAGCAAGTTGCAACATTGAAATACAGAAATAAGCACTTTTCCATAAACAAGCTCTAAATCATGTTTGATGCACTCTGGATGTCCAATTTTTGCTGTGCTGTCTATTTGAGGTGAAATGAACACGTGGACAGTTTTCAGCAAGTTGCAACATTGAAATGCAGAAATAAGCACTTTTCCATAAACAAGCTCTAATCATGTTTGATGCACTCTGGATGTCAATTTTTTGCTGTGCTTCTATTTGAGATGAATGAACATGTGGACAGTTTTCAGCAAGTTGCAACATGAATGCAGAAATAAGCACTTTTCCATAAACAAGCTCTAAATCATGTTTGATGCCCTTGGATTTCCATTTTTTGGCTGGCTGTCTATTTGAGATGAAATGAACATTTTGG